>NW_025533887.1:172500-280000 GCF_020615455.1 Coregonus clupeaformis | reverse complement strand
CTACAGGAACTATTCTGTCTGGAAGAAGTGGGTTTTTACAACTGTATAAAACTGTTATTTTCTGTGGTACAGTCTAGGCTAATGTTAGCACAGTGTATTGCTAGCAGAGGCAAGTGCATAGTCCAGCTAGCTAAGAGAGAGAGTTAACATCGTCATGACGTCAGAAAAGGACTGGAGACGGACGTCGGAGCGGGAAAACAACGTGATTAAAAAGGAAGAATATACAGTGATTGAAGGAAAGGACATTTATTCAACTGTGAAGACAAACCTTTGATTTAAAACTGCTAAATGAGTGAACTTAGGAGGAAACGTCAGTGAGTGAAGTGAATGAAGATCACATGACTGAGGAAAATATTGCTGTGGTTGAGGACAATATTGAAGTGAGTGACAATCAGGAGCTTATTGAGAAATGAAAAATAATTGGAATTGTTGGAAACAATGGACAGTTTGATAAAAGTATTGAGCAGTGGAGCTCATATACAGAACAGTTTGAATATTTTGTTCTTGTAAATGACATGGATGAGGACAACATTGTGCCTACATGTTTTAGTGTAATGGGGCCAAAGACATTTAATTTACTAGGCAGCCTGCTACAGCCAGTCAGAACAGGTAATAAGACGTATGGGGATATTGTGGAGATACTTAAAGGACATTTTTCACCAGAACCACTAGTTAATGCTGAAAGGTCGAGGTTCCACAGGAGACATCAGGAAGAGGGAGAATCAGTAACAATGTTTGCTGCTGCATTAAATAAACTACCAGAACACTGTGAGTTTAATGCTGTTCTAAATGACATCATTAGAGACAGACTAGTATGTGGGCTACGGAGTGAAGCTACACAAAAGAGACTGTTGACGAAAGTCATCTGACCTTGGCAAAGGACATTGAAATCAGTGTGTCCATGGAACTAACTGCTAAAGAGGCTCACCAGTTGAGTTCATCAGGAACTTAGTGGGTTCATCTAACAATCCTAATCATCAGCTGATACATTTTAATCTCATACACAGGGTAAACCTTCCACCTAGAAAACATCATTTAATAGAAATCACAACCGCTCCTCTGTGTCATCTATGTAATCAAGGTGCCTTGGGCTCCTTTAATCATATGTACTGGGAGTGACCAGGGGACATGTTTTGGAAAGAGGTATCCTCATACCTTGTTCCCGCAAACTGTTATTACTGAATGATAATTCACCACTCTCATTACAGCAAAGACGTATAATGTTGTCAGGTTGGACAGCAGCTAAAAAGATGTTGGAACTAAGATGGCAACCACCACACCTCATTGGATCAGGACTTTTATAGATATAATTTATTTAGAACTATCCACTGCTAGGATCCATGGGGCTAGCCAAACAACAATTGCAGCTGAAACCATAAAATAACTCCTGTAGTGGGTTTTACCCAACAGATTGACGTTAATTATCATTTTTGTGCAAATGTGTACCTTGATTTAGTATTTCATTTAATGGAGATCAGGTTGGGTGTGTTGGGGTGGTCCCAGGAGGGGTTGGAGGGTGGGTTGGGGTGGTCCCAGGAGGGGTTGGAGGGTGGGTTGGGGTGGTCCCAGGAGTGGTTGGAGGTTGGGTTGGGGTGGTCCCAGGAGGGGTTGGAGGGTGGGTTGGGGTGGTCCCAGGAGGGGTTGGAGGGTGGATTGGGGTGGTCCCAGGAGGGGTTGGAGGGTGGGTTGGGGTGGTCCCAGGAGTGGTTGGAGGTTGGGTTGGGGGTGGTCCCAGGAGGGGTTGGAGGGTGGGTTGGGGGTGGTCCCAGGAGGGGTTGGAGGGTGGGTTGGGGTGGTCCCAGGAGGGGTTGGAGGGTGGGTTGGGGTTGTCCCAGGAGGGGTTGGAGGGTGGGTTGGGTTGGTCCCAGGAGGGGGTTGGAGGGTGGGTTGGGGTGGTCCCAGGAGGGTTGGAGGGGGTGGGTTGGGGTGGTCTCAGGAGGGGTTGGAGGGTGAGTTGATGCAGCTGAGGTGGCTGATTGTATATGTGGTTTATTATAATTGTATTTATCTGCAATAACTAGTTTCCATAATATACTGATATATATTTTAACAGTATTGTGTCTCTAGCTGTATAACCATTCCTGCTGCTATTTGTTCTGATATATATTTTAACAGTATTGTGTCTCTAGCTGTATAACCATTCCTGCTGCTATTTGTTCTTGTCTGTGTTCCTTTAAAATAAATATAAAATTTCAACAGAGTTTCAACTGAAAATCAGAGACTGGGAATTCAAGTCACATGCTGGTGTAAGGACATGGATTGTCCAGCCTGTGGTAAAAAGGGTAACATCGGACAAGTCTCCAGAAACAAAAAGAGAACAGAGAAATCACAAAAACGGGAAACAAGAAACAGGCATTCCAACGAAAGACACATAGACATGTTCACACTGTTGAGTAAGAGAACACTGAGGTGAGTGACTCATCAGACGAGGAAGTAACACTGAAAATCCTGACTTTTTCCTGGCGGGCCGCACGGCTACTATGTCTCCCCCTTGCTAGAGGGACAGCCGGTGGGTATGGAGATTGACACAGGGGCAGCTGTATATCTTGTGTCAGAAAAAATACACTGAAACACCTTCCACTTCAACCAGCGCACCTCGTGTTAAAGACTTACACAGGTGAATCTGTTGCTGTGAGAGGCATCACTGATGTCACAGTTCAGGTAAACAGTCAAACTGAAAAGCTGCCACTCTATGTTGTGAAAGGAGACTATGCATCACTACCGGGATGTTCATAGTTGGAGAAAATCACACTGGACTGGCCATCAGTGCATACAATGACACATGGAGACACAGACCTACCTGCCATCTTAAAGAAACATGGAGAAGTATTTAATGGACATCTGGGTAGTATGAACGACATTACAGGGAAGCTTAACATTAAGCCAGACAGCAAACCAACGTTGCTGAACGCAGGACCTGTACCTTATGCTATCAGACCAAAAGTCAAGGCTGACTTGGAGGCTTTAGTCAAGAACAAAGTACTGGGGCCGGTCAGCATGAGTGAATGCATGAGCAACACCCATCTACCAGTCCTTAACACTAGAACCACCTGTTCTTTCAGCATATCAGAACCCGCTAGAGAAAGTTACCAGGCGTCCACTTTAGCATATGCATCAGATGCAAATCAACCAGCAAGGTGCAAGGTGTGCAAACATGGTTGATAAATAAACGCTTGATAAATAGTGCATTAACTGTTGTAAATTATTTATTGCATGAAGAAATATTAGTGGAAATATATCAATAAAATAACAAAAATAGTTAATTCTACAAAGTACAAATAAAATCGGCCTATAGCCTATTTCTGTTTCCCTTACAATAAAAACATTACAGTATAATCCATCTGATCAACTTTATTTGTAGATTCAATTAGTAATAGAGTTGTAGTACTTAATAAAGTCCATTTACAGTTTATTTTGACAAAGTACAAACTACAAATATAATAATAATAATAATAATAATAATAATAAAACTAGCCAGGTGTTCAGGTGAAATAATTTGCTGTATTCCTAAACAAAAGCACAAGTGCATTAACAATTGTAAAGGATTAATTGCTTAAATAAATATTTGTGGAAATATATTGATGACAAGATATAAAAACAATCATTTGTTGCTTGTATCAGACACTGTACCGCGCCTTTACACATGAATCAATCACATCTTCTCTTAATGTTTCGGGTCCACAAACAAATCAAATCGGTTGCCTGCACACAGTTTTCATGGGCCTTGTTCGGTGTGCACCTGCTGTCTTGACATTGTGTATTTTTCCCCAGTGGGAGCTGTGGTGCTTGGGGAAGAGGGAGAACAGGACCTGCTGTCTTGACATTGTGTATTTTTCCCCAGTGGAAGCTGTGTTTCTTGGGGAAGAGGGAGAAGAGGACCTGCTGTCTTGACATTGTGTATTTTTCCCCAGTGGGAGCTGTGGTGCTTGGGGAAGAGGGAGAGCAGGACCTGCTGTCTTGGCATTGTGTCTCCTTTTTCCCCAGTGGGAGCTGTGGGGCTTGGGGAAGAGGGAGAACAGGACCTGCTGTCTTGGAGGCCTGCTTGGTAACTGTAGCTTCTTTCTCTGTGTTCATGTGGTTCTCACCAAGCTCACATGCCAGATCCATGATGAAATGTCTCCTGCTGACTGTCTTGTCAAGGCATTGCTTGTACAACACATGTTGATAGCAGTCATGTCGAGCACATTGTAGAACACCTCAACAGGCCAGAGGAGAGTACCCCCTTTTACAGAGTACAGTCAACAGGCCAGATGAGAGTACCCCCTTTTACAGAGTACAGTCAACAGGCCAGAGGAGAGCACCCCCTTTTACAGAGTACAGTCAACAGGCCAGAGGAGAGTACCCCCTTTTACAGAGTACAGTCAACAGGCCAGGAGGAGAGTACCCCCTTTTACAGAGTACAGTCAACAGGCCAGAGGAGAGTACCCCTTTTACAGAGTACAGTCAACAGGCCAGAGGAGAGTACCCCCTTTTACAGAGTACAGTCAACAGGCCAGCGGAGAGTACCCCCTTTTACAGAGTACAGTCAACAGGCCAGAGGAGAGTACCCCCTTTTACAGAGTACAGTCTTGACATCTGGTCGAGTGCATCCACACCAAGCTTTAACATAAAATAAAATAGAATAGGTTATAATTATATAGAATGATAATACTAATAGTAATAATATGAATGTAATATAATAAAAGGGGATCCTATTTGGTGTTTGGCAGATGGGAAGGCTATCTGTATATGGTAGAGATACTGTATATACCTTTGTGTGATTGTAGTCTGTCACTGTCTCCGGTTTCTTCTTCTGGTCACCGCCGGTGGCAACAGTGGGGTGCATGGTGCTGAGGAAGCTAACACTTATTTATTTAACATCTGTACACCGTGAGTGTTGCTTTACCACTCTCCATCACACCGTGAGTGTTGCTTTACCACTCTCCATCACACCGTGAGTGTTGCTTTACCACACTCCATCACACCGTGAGTGTTGCTTTACCACTCTCCATCACACCGTGAGTGTTGCTTTACCACTCTCCATCACACAGTGAGTGTTGCTTTACCACTCTCCATCACACCGTGAGTGTTGCTTTACCAGCAGCTTCTGCCTTTGTGTGTTCACTGTTCTGAGCAGGATAGTCTTCTTTGCGTTCTGTTTCAGCTCAGCCGTCTCCCCACCCTGACAATCAAGTGTTTTATTGGTATCTTCCACTAGATGGCAGTAAACACCTGCTGTAAATAGACTTTTCAACCGTATGTGTTCGGTTTCTTGGTCCTGGTGACTCCTGGGCCCTTATTCATAAAGGCAGTTTCCCAGAGGAGGAGTGCTGATCTAGGATCAGGTCCCCCCTGTCCATCTAATCTGTTTCATTATGATCTAAAAGGCAAAACTGATCCCAGATCAGTACTCCTACTCTTTTTAATACTGTCATAGGTGACTCCTCAAGACATTTAAATATTTCTCCTTAAACCACTCAAATGTTGTTTTAGCAGTATGCTTAGGGTCATTGTCCTGCTGGAAGGTGAACCTCCATCCCAGTCTCAAATCTCTGGAGGACTGAAACAGGTTTCCCTCAAGAATTTCCCTGTATTTAGCGCCATCCATCATTCCTTCAATTCTGACCAGTTTCCTAGTCCCTGCCGACGAAAAACAACCCCACAGTATGATGCTGCCGCCACCATGCTTCACTGTGGGGATGGTGTTCTCGGGGTGATGAGAGGAGTTGGGTTTGCCCCAGACATAGCATTTTCCTTGATGGCAAAAAAGCTACAGTTTAGTCTCATCTGATCAGAGTACCTTCTTCCATATGTTTTGGGAGTCTCCCACATGGCTTTTGGCGAACACCAAACGTGTTTGCTTATTTTTTTTCTTTAAGCAATGGCTATTTTCTGGCCACTCTTCCGTAAAGCCCAGCTATTATTACCCATAGCTGTAGTTACATTCCCAAGACATTTACATTACATTTTCCTCATTTAGCAGACGCTCTTATCCAGAGCGACTTACGGTAGGTATGTACAAGTATCTCCTCCAACAATTGCACACACACCTCCTTGAGCAGCCGTAATAGCATCCAAGGCTATGCGATTATCAGTAGCATACTGTCTAATAAGAGCCAACTCAGAACCAATAGCTTGAAAACCCATGACAGTAGCATTATCCACTCTAGCAATATCATGACATGTCAATGCTATGAGATAATGATTAGATTATTGCAATTCTGTATTTCCAAAAATAGTCTTAAAAACTAACTGAGTACGTGTAAATATCTTAAAATCTTGAGGTATTGCTTTGTATCTAGTAGCCAAATCAATTGGATCTGTATTCTTTAAATGTTCATATCCCATAAGTTCTGAAGTGTCCCTCCTAAAACGTCCAGTAAGATTCATATCAACCAATTCAACAGGTTGAACAACATAGAGAAGGTTGTTTAAAGTACAGACTCCACATATTCCCCTGAACAGTGGAGGAAGAGTAGTCCATATATTATTTCCACAACACCAAAAAAAAAACTGGAATTGGTAATGTTCCCTTTTTTGAAATGCGATACTTTTCCCCCATATCCTTAAACATCATGAGACATTGAGAAGCTCTCAGAATACCAATATCTATTACAGATAACTCTCCTCCCTTTCTTCCTTTTACATACACATCAAATACAGAAGACACATTTACCATAGCTGAGACTTTAGTACTTGAATGATATGCTGATCATAAAAGATCGGACATCTAGTAACGGATGGCAAATGTTCTTGAATCCCATAAATGGTTGAATGGACCTTATTCAGATCCCTCCCATTCTCCTGTCTTACAGATAGATTAGTATAAATAACATACTGAGACATCTTGTGAAGAATGCCATCAACCTTGATGATCATGTTATTGGTTTTACCAATGTAAATGTTATTTCGGCCAAATTATCGGTCTGACTGATTGTGATCCCATCTCAGGATGAGTGTTCAATACATACTGATAAGCAATGATGCATAGGGTCGGCAATCCTTCTGACCCCTGCAGAGGAACCGCCCAATAAGGAAATACATCCTCAGTCGATTTGGGAATCAGTGAACACACATAACATGAATTTTGAGTCAACTTCCTAACTTTCTGCTTAACGGTTTTGTACCACAAATTAGACGCTATGGGATGAATAGAATACACTTGTGAATCCATATTCTCATAAATAATAATTTCTTCATTCTCTACCAACTCAGCAGTCTTATCCTCAGGTAAAGTCGCTGGCCGTGTTATTGGATCATTTATACCCCCAAATACCACTTTCCTTGGTATCCAATAAGGAGCACAAACCCCTTGCCAATAGTGTGGAAGGTCGGTATATAAGTGATCCCCACAATACCATACCATGTAACCAGTTGCTGGCCAGGGCAAATTAGTATCCCAATAAATCTTCTTATCTGGACATCCCTGTGTAATCCCCATTTTATATAGAATTATATGACCAGCTATAGAAGTCATGCTGGTTAGAGGTACTGCCTTCTGCTTAGTCCTGATTGCTACTTGTTGAATACTTGCATAAGCTAGCGAATCTCTGTCACGCCCTGGCTCTGGGGACACTGTTATGTTGAGCCAGGGTGTGTAGATCTATGTTCCCTATTTCTATGTTGGCCTGAGTGACTCCCAATCAGAGGCAACGAGTGTCAGCTGTTTGCTGGTTGTCTCTGATTGGGAGCCATATTTAAACTGTCGGTTTTTCCTTTGTTTTTGTGGGTTCTTGTTTCAAGTTGGTTGAGTTTGACCGTGAACTGTCACGTTACCGTCTTTGTTGTTTTGATCGTGTTTTCGCTCAATAAAGAGTATGTTTGCCTGCAACGCTGCGCCTTGGTCCTCATCTATTCCCTACGACGATCGTGACAGAAGAACCCACCACAACTGGACCAAGCAGCGAGTCGAGGAGCCATCATCAGGGAAATCCCTAGCAGATCTCCGTGGCAGCCTCGACTGGGTCAGGCCGAGTGAAGAGCGGAGAGAGTGGACTTGGGAACAATGGATTAAGAGTCTCGACTGGGCCAAGCCAAGTGAAGAGCAGAAAGGTTGGACTTTGAAGCAGTGGGGTGAGAGTCTGGCGAGAACTAGGGAGGCCTGGTCCACGGGGAGGAGAGAACCCCAGAAATTTTTTAGGGGGGGGCTCATGACGTGGACGACGGGGCAGCAGGAGGCCGCGATGGAGCGGTCCAGCGGGTGTGCAGAGGAGGCCGCCAGGTTAAGGGGGCCACTGGTCACAGAGGAGAGGGAAAGTGTGGAGGCACGGCGAGAGGTACTGGGGTGTGTTACCTGTCCGGTCCGGCCCGTTCCTGATCCCTGCGTAGGGCCAGTGGTGTGTGTCCCCAGTACGGTCCGGCCTGTTCCTGTTCCTCGCATCGAGCCTGTGGTGCGTGTCGTCAGCCCGGCCCGGCCTGTTCCGGCTCCCCGCACCAAACCTAGGGTGCGTGTCGCCAGCCCGGCCCGGCCTGTTCCTGCTCCCCGCACCAAGTCTGTGGTGCGTTTCGTCAGCCATGTCCGGCCCGTTCCTGCTCTCCGCACCAAGTCTGTGGTGCGCGTCGCCAGCCCGGTCCGGCCTGTTCCTGCTCCCCGCACCAAGCCAATGGTGCGCGTCGCCAGCCCGGTCCGGCCTGTTCCTGCTCCCCGCACCAAGTCTGTGGTGCGTTTCGTCAGCCCTGTCCGGCCCGTTCCTGCTCTCCGCACCAAGTCTGTGGTGCGCGCTCGCCAGCCCGGTCCGGCCTGTTCCTGCTCCCCGCACCGAGCCAATGGTGCGCGTCGCCAGCCCGGTCCGGCCTGTTCCTGCTCCCGCACCAAACCTGTGGTGCGCTTCGCCAGCCCGGTCCGGCCTGTTCCTGCTCCCCGCACCAAGTCTGTGGTGCGTTTGTCAGCCCTGTCCGGCCCGTTCCTGCTCTCCGCATCAAGTCTGTGGTGCGCGTCGCCAGCCCAGTCCGGCCCATTCCTGCTCCACGCACCGCCAGGGGTGCGTATCGTCAGCCCGGTCCGGCCAGTTGCTACTCCACGCACCAAGCCAGGGGTGCGCATCGTCAGCCCGGTCCGGTCCATTCCTGCTCCACGCACCAAGCCAGGGGTGTGTATCGGCCAGCCCGTCCGCCAGTTGCTACTCCACGCACCAAGCCAGGGGTGCGATCGTCAGCCCGGTCCGGTCCGTTTCCGTTCCACGCACCAGCCAGGGGTGCGTGTCGTCAGTCCGGCTCCGGCCAGCGGGGCCAGACCGGACCAGGGGTACTTTGGGGGGTTGAGAGGAAGTGGGGATCGGGCCCAGAGCCGGATCCGCCGCCAAGGCGGAGTGCCCACCCGGTCCCTCCCCTGTGGTATTTAGTTGACTCGGTCGGAGTCCGCGCCTTTAGGGGGGGGTACTGTCACGCCCTGGCTCTGGGGACACTGTTATGTTGAGCCAGGGTGTGTAGATCTATGTTCCCTATTTCTATGTTGGCCTGAGTGACTCCCAATCAGAGGCAACGCGTGTCAGCTGTTTGCTGGTTGTCTCTGATTGGGAGCCATATTTAAACTGTCGGTTTTTCCTTTGTTTTTGTGGGTTCTTGTTTCAAGTTGGTTGAGTTTGACCGTGAACTGTCACGTTACCGTCTTTGTTGTTTTGATCGTGTTTTCGCTCAATAAAGAGTATGTTTGCCTGCAACGCTGCGCCTTGGTCCTCATCTATTCCCTACGACGATCGTGACAATCTCTCTGAACCAAAAATGTTGGCGTCAACCCTTTCCATAACCCATTACAATATTCTACGGTTGGAGTGCTAGCAACTGTTGCCGCTAATGACATTATGAGTATTAAGACTTCCTCTCCTTCAACCGATTCATATTCAACCTTAACCCTTGTCAATTCCTCCCTTAAAACCACAAAAGTAACATTATTAACATAAAAAGGCTTTTACTCAATGTAGCTCTGAGAGGATAATACAAACAATGCATGTCATGCTCAGATACAGGAACGTGTTCCATCGCCTCCATTTCTATGTAGACGTCCGTCTGACTAACCTGTCTCTGTGTACGCTCAGGGTGCTGGTCCGTCTGACTAACCTGTCTCTGTGTACGCTCAGGTTGCTGGTCCGTCTGACTAACCTGTCTCTGT
Source organism: Coregonus clupeaformis (assembly GCF_020615455.1). Lineage (NCBI taxonomy): Eukaryota > Metazoa > Chordata > Actinopteri > Salmoniformes > Salmonidae > Coregonus > Coregonus clupeaformis. The sequence continues at coordinate 269,913 of NW_025533887.1, read as the reverse complement.
GTTCGCTCAGGGTGCTGGTCCGTCTGACTAACCTGTCTCTGTGTCCGCTCAGGGTGCTGGTCCGTCTGACTAACCTGTCTCTGTGTACGCTCAGGGTGCTGGTCCGTCTGACTAACCTGTCTCTGTGTACGCTCAGGGTGCTGGGTCCGTCTGACTAACCTGTCTCTGTGTACGCTCAGGGTGCTGGTCCGTCTGACTAACCTGTCTCTGTGTACGCTCAGGGTGCTGGTCCGTCCTGACTAACCTGTCTCTGTGTACGCTCAGGGTGCTGGTCCGTCTGACTAACCTGTCTCTGTGTACGCTCAGGGTGCTGGTCCGTCTGACTAACCTGTCTCTGTGTACGCTCAGGGTGCTGGTCCGTCTGACTAACCTGTCTCTGTGTACGCTCAGGGTGCTGGTCCGTCTGACTAACCTGTCTCTGTGTACGCTCAGGGTGCTGGTCCGTCTGACTAACCTGTCTCTGTGTACGCTCAGGGTGCTGGTCCGTCTGACTAACCTGTCTCTGTGTACGCTCAGGGTGCTGGTCCGTCTGACTAACCTGTCTCTGTGTACGCTCAGGGTGCTGGTCCGTCTGACTAACCTGTCTCTGTGTACGCTCAGGGTGCTGGTCCGTCTGACTAACCTGTCTCTGTGTACGCTCAGGGTGCTGGTCCGTCTGACTAACCTGTCTCTGTGTACGCTCAGGGTGCTGGTCCGTCTGACTAACCTGTCTCTGTGTACGCTCAGGGTGCTGGTCCTTGTCGCTAAGTCTAATTTTTACATTATTGTTCATATAGTCATGATTTAACCTTCTATTTCCATTGTCAGATTTGCTGAAGTCGGTATTGTCCTTAACCATCTTCTCCCTCATCTTAAAATTGTCAATCACTAGCCCCCCCAGAGATAACTTCTGTCAGAGTTATAAGGTCTATGATAAATGTCCCTGATGCAATATCTCCACTCATCCTTCCAAGGAGTTTACATCTCGTCATGGTCTTCTCCATGATCCCTCCAGAAACTGCCACTTTTCTCTCCACCACCACCTAGGTTTGATAAAAGAAAACAAATATGCAAAAACAAACACAGAAATAATAATGAATATAAGAATAATACAACACTATAATAACAATCGAAGTCTATACAAATATCCCCTTAAGTTCAGTCCTTCCCCAACTCCTCCGAAGTTGGTGTCTGTGTCCTAGGTGCTCCTTTAAGCCTGGACGCATGTATCCACTGCGGTTGACCTTTAACCTTAACCGTTGTACGTGTCACCAGAAGAACCTGTGTAAAAAAAATGAGCCCAATAAGATATTGGTCAAGATTATGTTAAATGATTTAAACATATTGAACCATATAGCCTGTATGCATGGTCTATTATCAGATGTTAAATGATTTAAACATATTGAACCATATAGCCTGTATGCATGGTCTATTATCAGATGTTAAATGATTTTAACATATTGAACCATATATCCATATTCATGGTCTATTAACAGATGGTAAATGATTTTAACATATTGAACCATATATCCATATTCATGGTCTATTAACAGATGTTAAATGATTTTAACATATTGAACCATATATCCTGTATTCATGGTCTATTATCAGATGGTAAATGATTTTAACATATTGAACCATATATCCTATATTCATGGTCTATTATCAGATGTGCTATTAGCAATAAGCATGATCCCCTGTAGCCCAACGGATGCAGCATAGTGGCTATAAATGAAGCATGGGGTTTGTCCATCTGCATTTACCCCATTGGACACCACTTCCTGATTATTATTATTATTTATTATTATTATTATTATTCACTCAGAATTGTTGTTGGGGGGGTTTCTATTACAAAGTTGCCCTTTTAAGATGCCGTTGCCCCTTTAAGACCTCTGTTGCAAATGTTCCTAAACCATGCTTGATACTCCGGTTTTAAGATGCCGTTGCCCCTTTAAGAGCTCTGTTGTGAATTATCCTAAACCATGCTTGATACTCCGGTTTTAAGATGCTGTTGCCCCTTTAAGAGCTCTGTTGTGAATGATCCTAAACCATGCTTGATACTCCGGCTTTAAGATGCCGTTGCCCCTTTAAGAGCTCTGTTGCAAATGTGCCTAAACCATGCTTGATACTCCGGTTGTAACTGCATTTTTGTAGAAGTATAGAAATAAACGTGTTATCAATGGAAAGCTTGGATCCCCCTCTTTTTTTAACAAAGGTCAAAACTGCTTTCAAAAGTGTTTTCCCCGTGATTGCATTAAGAGTTGTTGTCCGTTGACTGCTTGAATAAACGGCCCTACAAAGGCAAAGAGCATCAACTAGAAAACAGTCCAACTGAAGACAAAAAAGGCTTTAAAGTTGTTTTTGCTGTCCAGCCAAATATGTCGTAGGTAGATAAGTGTAAATGCACTGATGTATCATCTTATTATGACCACTGATCTGACCTATGACCCCTAAAATGCTGATACTGCACTCTGCCTTTGTATGACCTTAAACAGCTGTATGGGTAATGCAAAAGCAAAGTGCAGTATCTAAAAAATCTAAATGTGTTTATCCAGCTTTCTTGTGGTTTTTAATGGTGTTGTGTAGTTGTTTTTTCATGTTTTGAATGTTGTATTGTAGCAACCCTCAAGCTTTTTTTATCCATAAGGTAAGAACTATTTCATCACGGAGAATGTTTATACTTATGTGACTTTGTATTACTATCAATGCTGTCCTTTTCTTTATGTTAGCGAGCGTTTCAATATTTTGTTTGCTATCTTTCTTACCATTATCTGGGTATTTGCATTTCAATGCGACTTAAACCATAATGTTTCCGCGTGATTGTGCCATGTTTTATTCTGGTGATAACTGAATCACTGGCTGTCTCATGGAGTGTGTGAGGGTGAGTGTCATGGTCGGGATGGCCTAAACTCAAATTAGGGATGGCCCAAAGCAAATTAGACCCTCCATTTTCTCTGAAATAGAAGATAATTGAACCAGGACACTTTGTCACAAGATATAACAGATACTACGAAGCCTGATTTAGGTCTGAACTCATCTTTGACCAAATGTGTAGCAGCAGTTTGCAATTGTACGGCAGAATAGCTGTGTACATAATCCTAATACCTCTTCATGGACTACATTTGAACACTTTAACAGTGTCTTATTTTAGGGTGTGAACTGGTATGGTATGGTAAGATTACCTATTGATGTCTTTCATCTTGTCTGGTGTCTCTCTCCATCATATCATATTCTTCTGTTGCTGTCTCTGTGTCTTGTCTGGTGTCTCTCTCCATCATATCCTGTTCTTCTGTTGCTGTCTCTGTAGTTGATGATATGTTTTGTGGACAGTGTTATAATAGGCCTACTCTCCTTAAAATGTTTTGGATATAAATTAGATGCGTGGGGTGAATTCGTTCTGTTTCCATCTGTTTCCCCAGGGTGATCGCTCCTACACTATCTAGAATCTAAAAGGGTTCTTTGGCTGTCCCCATGTACCATAATATAAAGAATATGCCATTTAGCAGACGCTTTTATCCAAAGCGACTTACAGTCATGCGTACATACATTTTTTTGTGTATGGGTGGTCCCGGGGATCGAACCCACTACCTTGGCGTTACAAGCGCCGTGCTCTACCAGCTGAGCTGGGGACAGCCAGAGGACCCTTTTGGAACTATTTTTTCTAAGAGTGTTCTGTATCATAGGTCTATAGACTTGTCTTCTCAAAACAGGCTTAAAACACAACAAGCAACAACATTTTCTCTTTCTAATCTACTGTTAACTCTTTTCATTCAGGAAGGCATGTTGTGTGAAAGAGATACAAATAAATACTGTGGAAAGACTAACAACAACTTACACTTCCTCAAAACAGGTTGTGTGTGTTCATTAGTGCCCACCGTAGCAAAACGTTTGACAACAGAAACTGTTTAGGTCACGTTGTACAGCGTTTGGAGTAAACTGTTTATGCAACATTTTAAAACTGTTGGCTGCTGAGTAAACAAATGAATACGACCCAGGTAGTAGCCTACAACTCGGCTGTTGATGCCTGCCTCATGCTGTAACCTGTATGTAGCCTGAGGGGTGGACTATGATGCCAGCTAGATATACTGTTTTTTCAAAGCTTATCTAGATTTCAGTTAGCTTCACATTCCAGATCAGACTTCACCCATTAGTATAAACATTCTCCGTGATGAAATAGTTCTTACCTAATGGATAAAAAAAGCTTGAGGGTTGCTACAATACAACATTCAAAACATGAAAACACATTTACATTTACATTTTAGTCATTTAGCAGACGCTCTTATCCAGAGCGACTTACAGGAGCAATTAGGGTTAAGTGCCTTGCTCAAGGGCACATTTACGTCATTTAGCAGACGCTCTTATCCAGAGCGACTCACAAATTGGTGCATTCACCAGGGGATTACTTTATCCTATCCCAGGTATTCCTTAAAGAGGTGGGGTTTCAAATGTCTCCGGAAGGTGGTGAGTGACTCCGCTGTCCTGTCGTCGTGAGGGAGCTTGTTCCACCATTGGGTTGCCAGAGCAGCGAACAGTTTTGACTGGGCTGAGCGGGAACTATGCTTCCGCAGAGGAAGGGGAGCCAGCAGGCCAGAGGTGGATGAACGCAATGCCCTCGTTTGGGTGTAGGGACTGATCAGAGCCCGAAGGTACAGAGGTGCTGTTCCCCTCACTGCTCCATAGGCAAGCACCATGGTCTTGTAACGGATGCGAGCTTCAACTGGAAGCCAGTGGAGTGTGCGGAGGAGGGGGTGACGTGAGAGAACTTGGGAAGGTTGAACACCAGACGGGCTGCGGCGTTCTGGATGAGTTGTAGGGGTTTAATGGCACAGGCAGGGAGGCCAGCCAACAGCGAGTTGCAGTAATCCAGACGGGAGATGACAAGTGCCTGGATTAGGACCTGTGCCGCTTCCTGTGTAAGGCAGGGTCGTACTCTCCGAATGTTGTAGAGCATGAACCTGCAGGAGCGGGTCACCGCCTTGATGTTAGCGGAGAACGACAGGGTGTTGTCCAGGGTCACGCCAAGGCTCTTCGCACTCTGGGAGGAGGACACAACGGAGTTGTCAACCGTGATGGCGAGATCATGGAACGGGCAGTCCTTCCCCGGGGAGGAAGAGCAGCTCCGTCTTGCCAGGGTTCAGCTTGAGGTGGTGATCCGTCATCCATACTGATATGTCTGCCAGACATGCAGAGATGCGATTCGCCACCTGGTTATCAGAAGGGGGAAAGGAGAAGATTAGTTGTGTATTGTCAGCGTAGCAATGATAGGAGAGGCCATGTGAGGATATGACAGAGCCAAGTGACTTGGTGTATAGGGAGAAAAGGAGAGGGCCTAGAACTGAGCCCTGGGGGACACCAGTGGTGAGAGCACGTGGTGCGGAGACAGCTTCTCGCCACGCCACTTGGTAGGAGCGACCGGTCAGGTAGGACGCAATCCAGGAGTGAGCCGCGCCATTAAAAACAACAGGAAAGCTGGATAAACACATTTAGATTTCTACATACTGCACTTTGCTTTTGCTTGACCCATACAGCTGTTTATGGTCATACAAAGGCTGAGTGCAGTATCAGCATTTAAGGGGTCATAGGTCAGATCAGTGGTCATGGTTGATATGCATGGACCAAAAAACCCAACTTTAAAGCCATTTGACTCAGATTCACTGTTTGCGTAGACTGCTCTTTGCCTTTGTAGGCTTCCCTTGCCCTTAGTCTGCCTCCTGTCCCTCCTATCGCCATGGAGACACCTTCCTGAAAACATCGACTCCATACTTTGCTGAAACCTGTTCTGCCAGTTCATGTCCTTAAAGATTATAATGTTCCAATGTGGTTAGCCAAAAAGATGACAAGATAGATCACACATTCATCATTCAGGGTTACTATCAAACAGAAATGTCACATTTCTGGTTTGTCCATACCTTGTTTCCTGCTTGTAGCAGCGTGCGTTTACAGGAATCGTTCTCTCTAACTATAAGTCACATGATTTCATGAGAATATTTTTCTGCAGTAAGAGGGTAATGCAAGTGAAGGTGTCCTTGGATCAACGTCAACAAGAGTTATAACCAGCATTGTTAAATTAACTGTTGTAATTGCAAAAAATATATATGTTTTTATTGTCAGATACACCGGATAGGTGCAGTGAAATGTTTTGTGTTACAGGGTAAGGCATAGTAGTACAGCACCCATGAAGCAAGTTAGTGTTAAGTGCCTTGCTTAAGGGCACATCAACAGATTTTCACATTGACGGCTCGGGTATTCGAACCAGTAACCTTTCAGTTACTGGTCCAACGTTCTAACCACTAGGCAATGTGACCACACCATACCAGCTCCCACCCTAAAAGAAGACAATGTTTAAGTGTTCAAATGTAGTCCATGAAGAGGTATTAGGATTATGTGCACAGCTATTCTGCCGTACAATTGCAAACTGCTGCTACACATTTGGTCAAAGATGAGTTCAGACCTAAATCAGGCTTCATAGTATCTGTTATATCTTGTGACAAAGTGTCCTGGTTCAATTATCTTCAGTTTCAGAGAAAATGGAGGGTCAAATTTGATGTAACTACAAAATCCCAGTAAAAACCAAGGAAACAGCAGTAAGTGAAGTTACTGCCATCTGGCTTTGTTCCACCATGTTCTACTGCAGTTACTACGGTTTTCCTTGGTATTCTATCAGGCTCTGAGTTCAAGCCATCCCGACCATGACACTCACCCTCACACACTCCATGAGACAGCCAGTGATCCAGTTATCATCAGAATAAACATGGCACAATTCCGCTGAAAAATGTTGGATAATTTTGGTCATAAAGTCAGTCTTGTCCAAAACTGAGTTTAGTGAGACTTGTGGTTGTGACTGCATCACAACGTAAATGAAGGTTGCCTACATGCCCACACCAAGTAATAATCAATTCAGAATGCAACTGCACCCGACCCAATCGTAATGCCTGTGGTAAATTTGGGTTGAATTTGGATATCCCTATGGGGCTAGTTAGGGACCATCAGTAAATTACGCCATGTACATGGGACAACATGTTAAAATTCCAATAGCTCCAAATTTGGATTGCAAAACTAAAGAGAGACATCAGACAATACACAGAGACAACAACAGAAGAATAGGATATGATGGAGAGAGACACCAGACAAGACACAGAGACAGCAACAGAAGAATATGATATGATGGAGAGAGACACCAGACAAGACACAGAGACAGCAACAGAAGAATAGGATATGATGGAGAGAGACAGCAGACAAGACACAGAGACAGCAACAGAAGAATAGGATATGATGGAGAGAGACACCAGACAAGACACAGAGACAGCAACAGAAGTATAGGATATGATGGAGAGAGACACCAGACAAGACACAGAGACAGTGTCACGATTGTCGAAAGGAGTGGACCAAGGCGCAGCGTGATATGCGTACATCTTACTTTAATAGTGTACTATACAACACGGTAAAAACAACAAAACGAAACGTGAAGTCCTCGGTTAACAAACAAACCAACACGGAACAAGATCCCACAAAATACAACTGCCCAAACGGCTGCCTAAGTATGGTCCCCAATCAGAGACAACAAGCAACAGCTGATTCACGTTGCCTCTGATTGAGAACCACCCCGGCCAACATAGAAACACATGAACTAGAAACTGAAACATAGAACACAAAACATAGACTCTACACACCCTGGCTCAACATATGAGAGTCCCCAGAGCCAGGGCGTGACAGACAGCAACAGAATAATAGGATATGATGGAGAGAGACACCAGACAAGACACAGAGACAGCAACAGAAGAATAGGATATGATGGAGAGAGACACCAGACAAGACACAGAGACAGCAACAGAAGAATAGGATATGATGGAGAGAGACATCAAACAAGACACAGAGACAGCAACAGAAGAATATGATATGATGGAGAGAGACACCAGACAAGACACAGAGACAGCAACAGAAGAATAGGATATGATGGAGAGAGACACCAGACAAGACATAGAGACAGCAACAGAAGAATAGGATATGATGGAGAGAGACACCAGACAAGATGAAAGACATCAATAGACGACACAGAGAAAGTGATGGAGAGAGACAGAGGAGGGGAGAACACACAGTAGACTATCACTAAAAGCTGATATAGGGATTCTAATTACTGCACTGTGTGTGTGTGTGTGTGTGTGTGTGTGAGAGAGAGAGAGAGAGAGAGAGAGAGAGGGAGAGAGAGAGAGAGAGAGTGAGAGAGAGAGAGAGAGTGAGAGAGCCAGAGTGAGAGAGAGAGAGAGAGAGAGAGAGAGAGAGAGAGAGAGAGAGAGAGAGAGAGAGAGAGAGAGAGAGAGAGAGAGAGAGAGAGAGAGAGAGAGAGAGAGAGAGAGAGAGAGAGAGAGAGAGAGAGAGAGAGAGAGAGAGAGACAGAGAGAGAGTGTGTTTAGGTACTGTGGGATTATTTAATCAGTTTGGCTCATTGGACAGGTCAGAGTCTATATTTGAAGTTATTGAGTGGTTTTTGGCAATACACTAGTGATGTATTCATGGATTTTGCTGTTGAAATTCCTTCCCAGACCCTCCTACTGGCTACGGGCTAAGCCACCGATGTCTTCAAATCCTAGGGAGAGAGGAGCTGCTACCCCCTGGGGAGAGAGGAACTGCTACCCCTGGAGAGAGAGGAGCTGTTACCCCTGGGGAGAGAGGAACTGCTACCCCTGGAGAGAGAGGAGCTGTTACCCCTGGGGAGAGAGGAGCTGCTACCCCTGGGGAGAGAGGAGCTGTTACCCCTGGGGAGAGAGGAGCTGCTACCCCTGGGGAGACAGGAGTTGCTACCCCTGGGGAGAGAGGGGCTGTTACCCCTGGGGAGAGAGGAGCTGCTACCCCTGGGGAGAGAGGAGCTGCTACCCCTGGGGAGAGAGGAGCTGTTACCCCTGGGGAGAGAGGAGCTGTTACCCCTGGGGAGAGAGGAGCTGTTACCCCTGGGGAGAGAGGAGCTATTACGAAGAGAGACTGCAACCCTGCTCGGGAAGAGCTTAACGATTGGTGATTGTTGGGGCACGTTTGGCAGGAGCTTCAGTAATGAAGATTGCTGAACTTGCTGATGTTTCACAATATGCCATGGCCGTCTCAGTCACCAGGTCTCAACCCAATTGAAGACAACCATCAACAAAACACTAAATTATGGAATTTCTTGTGGAAGAATGATGTCACATCCCTCCAATAGAGTTCCAGACACTTTTATTTTCTTCTTTTTTCTTTTTTCAACCTTGACAATAAACATTTTAATGAACCACAAACACTTGATGTTTAGGGATGGCACACACATAGGGAGACAGATTGCGTTCCTTCTCACATATGCACCTAGGAAGATGCAGTGTTTCTCAACCTGTCATTTTACATAATGTTGCAAGACACATACCATCAAATTAATCCATAGACTTTTGTCCATATTTACAGAAGGCTGTCATTTCACAAATTGTTCCTATATTGAAAAGACATAGGGAAAATAAAGTCAAACATTTCAATACATAACAAAATAATAAAAACAATTACAGCATTACTCAGTGTTAATGTATTTTAACCATATTAACCTGTTTAATCAAATTGTTTTCATTTGGAACACTAAATCAGAACTACATTTGGAGTTCCAGACACTTGTAGAATGTATGCCAAGGCACATTGTAAGAGCTATAAAGAGACAGGGAGTGGAGAACAGGTAGAACCTGATATGGAAATGAGCAGAACAAACTAAAGGAACTTTCCACCACCGAATGATCATTCCAGACTCTACTTCTATTGAGAGACATATAAAAGGTAAGACGACGATTGTTATGTGTATTAATATAGTTGATGATATTGTTATGTGTATTAATATAGTTGATGATATTGTTATGTGTATTAATAAAGTTGATTATATTGTTATGTGTGTTAATATAGTTGATGATATTGTCATGTGTATTAATATAGTTGATGATATTGTTATGTGTATTCATATAGTTGATGATATTGTTATGTGTATTTATATAGTTGATGATATGTTTTGTGGACAGTGTTATAATAGGCCTACTCTCCTTAAAATGTTTTGGATATAAATTTGATGCGTGGGGTGAATTTGTTCTGTTTCCATCTGTGTGCCCCAGGGTGATCGCTCATACACTATCTAGAATCTAAAAGGGTTATTTGGCTGTCCCCATAGGAGAACCCTTTGTAGAACCCTTTTTTATACTAGGTAGAACCCTTTTGGGTTCCATGAAGAATCCTTTCCACAGAGGGTTCTACATGGAAGCCAGAAGGGTTCTACCTGGAACCCAAAAGCGTTCTCCTATGGGGACAGCCAGAGGACCCTTTTGGAACTCTTTTTTCTAACAGTGTACTGTATCATAGGTCTATAGACTTGTCTTCTCAAAACAGGCTTAAAACACAACAAGCAACAACATTTTCTCTTTCTAATCTACTGTTAACGCTTTTCACTCAGGAAGGCATGTTGTTTGAAAGAGAGACAAATAAATACTGTGGAAAGACTAACAACAACTTACACTTCCTCAAAACAGGTTGTGTGTGTTCATTAGTGCCCACCGTAGCAAAACGTTTGGCAACAGAAACCGTTTAGGTCACGTTGTACAGCGTTTGGAGTAAACTGTTTATGCAACATTTTAAAACTGTTGGCTGCGGAGTAAACTAATGAATACGACCCAGGTAGTAGCCTACAACTCGGCTGTTGATGTCTGCCTCATGCTGAAACCTGAACTTAGCCTGAGGGGTGTACTATGATGCAAGCTAGATATACTGGTTTTCTAAAGCTAGCTTCAGTTAGCTTCACATTCCAGCTCAGGCCGCACCCATAAGAATATACAGAGCGCTAGTCATCACGAAGGTGCTCTCTCAGCAGAACAGTAGATATCTCAATGACTTGACATGTTCTGGTTGTGAATTCAGGCTACAAGGTGAGAATCCTGCCAGGAATGATTGTAAAGTGTGTAGAGAAATTAAATGTCTGGTGTAATTTTAGTACAGTGAATGGAAGTAAAACACTCAGACCTAACAGTCTACTTCTACTGAGACAGGTACGTGTCAGTCTAATCATACAAAATGGAGCTAACTGAATGTGGGCAAGTCAAATTCAATATATCAATATTCAAGACTCAACCTTTGCAGAATCAAAATCACCTTTATTCGCCAAGTACATTTGCACATACATATGTAGGATCTTAATTTGAGCCAGTTTGCTACAGCAGGAAAATATTCCTGCAGCAACAGGAAATGTGAATTATTATGTGAATTATAATTAATGGACATTTTTGTAGCGGTTGATACATTTTTATTAAGGGAAACTCAAGTCTGGCATTTCTAAGTGGAAATTACAAACTTCAGAAGCCTTTTAAAACCTCAAATACACTACAAGTTTTACATTTCCTGCATTGCGAGAAAGTTATTCTGCAGTGGAGGGTAATCAAATTAAGATCCTACATCTGTACACATAATTCTACATGGTGATAGTGACAGACAACATTTAGAGACAGAATACAGACAGAAGAGTTTACACAAATGTCTGTACAACATTATACACAACTAGGAAGAGTGAGCATAGAGCTATAAGATAATGAACAGTGGATATACAGATATACAGTACAGTGGGAATACAGTTGATATACAGATATACAGTACAGTGGGAATACAGTTGATATACAGATATACAGTACAGTGGGAATACAGTTGGTATACAGATATACAGTACAGTGGGAATACAGTTGATATACAGATATACAGTACAGTGGGAATACAGTTGGTATACAGATATACAGTACAGTGGGAATACAGTTGATATACAGATATACAGTACAGTGGGAATACAGTTGGTATACAGATATACAGTACAGTGGGAATACAGTTGATATACAGATATACAGTACAGTGGGAATACAGTTGATATACAGATATACAGTACAGTGGGAATACATATACAGTACCAGTATAAATATATCTAAGAGGCTTCTGAAGTTTGTAATTTCCACTTTTCCACCTTTCCCTTTTGAAAAATGTCAATTTATTATAATCCACATAATAATTCAAATGTCGAGTTGCTTCAGGATTATTTTCCTGCTGTAGCAAATGGGCTCAAATTAAGATCCTACATCTGTAGCAATATACATGTCTTTAATGTACATGGCTTTATTAGGAGGACAGGATTCTCTTTACACCATTGTTTTTTGACCATTTGACATATTTTATTTACTGTTGTTTAGGCTGGTTGAATGAGTTCCCTATGAGAGGCTACTTCATCTGCAAGAGAACAGGCGGCCGCACCATTTTCCTCATATGAAATTAAAAGTACGTTTGTAGCCTACGCACTTACAAAATGGCTGTTGAAACTGTGGGACACATTTCTCGGCAACATTAAAATTACGATAAATGTGTTGATTTGAAGGAAAGACGGACAGACTCTGGTAAGTCTAGGCTACATAGAACTATTATATTAGAAAGTTAGGTCATTTACAGACATTCAATAGTCAGAGTAGGTTTGATATATGATCACTTATCATGCTGACCAACCTGATTGGCTCTGTTGGAAATGTGAAACATATCATGCCTAGGCTACATGCTCTGTCCTGCTACTGGTAGGCCTGTAACGTTATGGGAACTGATCTGAACAGGTTTAGGCTGGTCATCTAGGATATGTAGGCTATAGCTGAGGTATAGACCTCCATCTGCATATCACTAACAAACCGTTATTATATATTATAACCTAGCCTACTTTACATAATATAAATCTCCTACTTGTTGCAAAAATACTTTCTGAATGGATCAATGATTTCCCCTCAGATCAATCATGCCCGTTTTAGCCCTTCTGTCTACATTCTCAGATTCAAAGACAATAAATAGCCTACTTTTAATGAATACAAATACGTGTGAGACATGGCCTTGTGTTGCTGCACTGTCTATAACTACCTTAACAAACAGTGACTTATTATTATTATTGACAGTTAACATGGAGAAGAGATGTCACAACCAGATGTTCATGTGATTGCATTAAATAGCCTGACTGTTTCGATATGTCTGTTAGTAAATGTTTTATTTCTAAGAGATAATTATTAAATGAGAACAATTGACATTCTAGAATTAGTTGTCACTGTGTTAACTACAACCAACATGCTGCATCTCTGTTTAGGGGTCAGTGCTCTAAAATGAGTCTCTCTGGGGAGCGAGAGGAGGGGGGCCCTGCCTCTAAAATAACTCTCTCTGGGGAACCTGACACCAAAACTAAGAGGTGAGTTTGTCGACTATTTTTTTACATTCGTTTTTTCATCAGAAATAATTTATTCTGGGTACCTTCAATATTACGCTTTGAACACACCGACTGCGTCATTGATAAAATAGTATGCAGCATCATCTAAATATGTGTGCAGCAAAAGTTAAACATTCACCTTCTGCTACCATTTCTGTCAACCCGTTTAAGGATAAAGTTTGGCGCATACTTTCGATTAATCCAATTTATGCACCACACAGAACGCACTGCAACTGCCTCTGCAACGCAATGCTGAAAGGCAAAGGCAGCGTTCTATTGAAAATGAATGTACTTCTGGTGTACCAAAATCCAAAGACACAGTCGGTGTGTTCAAAGCGTTACTGATCTCAGATTTTAAATTAATAGATTTTAGATTTCTAAGAGATGTTCATCTGATTGCATTAAATAGCCTGACTATTTCGATATGTCTGTTAGTAAATGTTTTATTTCTAAGAGATCATGAATAAAAGAGAACAATGGACATTCTAGAATGAGTTGTCACTGTGTTCACCACAACCAACATGCTGCATCTCTGTTTAGGGGTCAGTGGTCTAAAATGAGTCTCTCTGGGGAGAGAGAGGAGGGGGTCCCTGCCTCTAAAATGAGTCTCTCTGGGGAGAGAGAGGAGGGGGTCCCTGCCTCTAAAATGAGTCTCTCTGGGGGACATGACACCAAAGCTAAGAGGTGAGATTACAATTTTGTTTAAGAATTCTTAAGTTTATTTCCAAAACGCTATATCCACATTTTTTTTCAGCAGAAATGATTGCCTTGGGTACCTTCAATATTACTGGATACCTTCAATATTACTGTTCTCAGATTTTTTAATAATGGATTTGAGATGTGTATAAAAGAAATTTTTTTTTGGCTAAATGCTATATATCCATTGTTTAGCTGGAATGTAATGTTCGTATCCTGTATATTTGACTGTGATACGTGGTTGTCTCACCTAGATATCTTAAGATGAATGCACTTACAGATGCCATATCTTAATTTGACCCAGTTTCTCACAGCATCAAAATAATCCTGCAGCAATAGGAAATGTAAATTATTATGTGCATTATAATTCATGAAATGTTTTTGTAGTGGTCGGTACATTTTTAATTAGGGCAAATCAAGTTTGACATTTTTTAAAGTGGAAATTAAAAACTCTAGAAGCCTTTTTAAAGCTTGAATACACTACAATACGGCAACTGTATTGTAAGTCACTCTGGGCCCGGTTTCCCGATAGCGATGGAATTTAGGCTCACCAGTGTTTTAAGATGCATCTTTCCTACAACGGCTGAAGATGTAACATGTACAGTGGGGAAAAAAAGTATTTAGTCAGCCACCAATTGTGCAAGTTCTCCCACTTAAAAAGATGAGAGAGGCCTGTCATTTTCATCATAGGTACACGTCAACTATGACAGACAAATTGAGGGAAAAAAAATCGAGAAAATCACATTGTAGGATTTGTAATGAATTTATTTGCAAATTATGGTGGAAAATAAGTATTTGGTCACCTACAAACAAGCAAGATTTCTGGCTCTCACAGACCTGTAAATTCTTCTTTAAGAGGCTCCTCTGTCCTCCACTCGTTACCTGTATTAATGGCACCTGTTTGAACTTGTTATCAGTATAAAATACACCTGTCCACAACCTCAAACAGTCACACTCCAAACTCCACTATGGCCAAGACCAAAGAGCTGTCAAAGGACACCAGAAACAAAATTGTAGACCTGCACCAGGCTGGGAAGACTGAATCTGCAATAGGTAAGCAGATTGGTTTGAATAAATCAACTGTGGGAGCAATTATTAGGAAATGGAAGACATACAAGACCACTGATAATCTCCCTCGATCTGGGGCTCCACGCAAGATCTCACCCCGTGGGGTCAAAATTATCACAAGAACGGTGAGCAAAAATCCCAGAACCACACGGGGGGACCTAGTGAATGACCTGCAGAGAGCTGGGACCAAAGTAACAAAGCCTACCATCAGTGACACACTACGCCGCCAGGGACTCAAATCCTGCAGTGCCAGACGTGTCCCCCTGCTTAAGCCAGTACATGTCCAGGCCCGTCTGAAGTTTGCTAGAGTGCATTTGGATGATCCAGAAGAGGATTGGGAGAATGTCATATGGTCAGATGAAACCAAAATATAACTTTTTGGTAAAAACTCAACTCGTCGTGTTTGGAGGACAAAGAATGCTGAGTTGCATCCAAAGAACACCATACTTACTGTGAAGCATGGGGGTGGAAACATCATGCTTTGGGGATGTTTTTCTGCAAAGGGACCAGGACGACTGATCCGTGTAAAGGAAAGAATGAATGGGGCCATGTATCGTGAGATTTTGAGTGAAAACCTCCTTCCATCAGCAAGGGCATTGAAGATGAAACGTGGCTGGGTCTTTCAGCATGACAATGATCCCAAACACACCGCCCGAGCAATGAAGGAGTGGCTTCGTAAGAAGCATTTCAAGGTCCTGGAGTGGCCTAGCCAGTCTCCAGATCTTAACCCCATAGAAAATCTTTGGAGGGAGTTGAAAGTCCGTGTTGCCCAGCGACAGCCCCAAAACATCACTGCTCTAGAGGAGATCTGCATGGAGGAATGGGCCAAAATACCAGCAACAGTGTGTGAAAACCTTGTGAAGACTTACAGAAAACGTTTGACCTGTGTCATTGCCAACAAAGGGTATATACCAAAGTATTGAGAAACTTTTGTTATTGACCAAATACTTATTTTCCACCATAATTTGCTAATAAATTCATTAAAAATCCTACAATGTGATTTTCTGGATTTTTTTTCCTCATTTTGTCTGTCATAGTTGACGTGTACCTATGATGCAAATTACAGGCCTCTCTCATCTTTTTAAGTGGGAGAACTTGCACAATTGGTGGCTGACTAAATACTTTTTTTCCCCACTGTATTTCCCACGCACCACGCAGAGAGAACGGCTGAAGATGTAACATGCATTTCCCACGCACCACGCAGAGAGAACGGCTGAAGATGTAACATGTATTTCCCACGCACCACGCAGAGAGAACGGTCGCCAAGTGCGTTGTTGGAGCATGTCGTTATTTAGAGGATCGAAAGAAAGGGAGCGCTGCTCTTGGATCAGTTTTCTCCATTCAAATCTTTCCTTAACATTATAATTAGTTCCCAATACTGATAACAGATCAGCTCCTAGAGAGATATTACCACCTACGGCTGCAAATATTGAGGCAGCTTATTCTAAATCACAGATTTGGCACATCATTGGGCACATGTTAGGCTACACATCATGAAATATATTGAGACAAATTACAGACCGTAGTCTACAAGTAGCAAAATAGAACTCAATTGATTGAACATGAAATGTATTTCAATATGATTGAAATATGATTATAGCCTACTGTTTATATTGTAATGCAGTCATCTCGGTTTTCATTTGAAGCATCATTTTATACATCACTTGTTTGTATCAATTGCAAAGACATTTGCAACTTTGTATTTGTAGTCAACTTTGTTCTGAATTTATCGGCATCACAGAGAGACGGATAAACTATGTGATTCTATGTTTAGGGGAGATCTTCTGTGTTTAAAGTGACGCAGGAGGGCAAACAAAGTTTCTGACGATTCACAGCTCACTTAGTCTTTGTACGAATGGTCTGAGGCAGGCGTTAGATTACGTTTTCAAGTGCAACGTTAGTAACAATGTTTTTTGAACCAGCTCAGAGATTTTACATTTTACATTTTTCTCCTACGAATGTTCTAACATTAAATTTAGCCTTTAAGATGCATTTGTGAAAAATACATTATTTGTCTGTCTGAAATAAACCATCAAGTGATTTTAAACAAATACATGTCTTTCATTGAACAATCCCATACCATGATTAGATAGTGAAAAAACACACCAATCTCTTTCATAATTTCTTTAAACAATAAAAGCTAATCCTATATGAATGGTGTTAAGAGATAGATGGGAGGTGTTGAATGGAGTTGAAGGATGTGACTAATAACAACTAAAAACAAAATAATAACAAGATAACTAATAATGTAAGCATACTGTGTCCATAATACGTATATAGGTTGTATGTTGGGAGGTTTTGGGAAAGAGCACAGTTAGAAAGATATGGCATATAGAAGCAAACCGGATGGACATCATGAAAATGATCGGAGAGGTTGAGAGTAGAAGAAGTTCAGGAGAAAAACAAAAACAAAATATAATTATTGTAAAATTGACTGTGTCCATAAAATGTAGATAGTAAGTATAAGCTGGAAGTAGAGGCCTAAGCATTTACTAGTTTACCCCAAGTAGGGAAAGGGTGGCGGGGTTGGAAAGTAATAAAGGGGAGTATATATATAAAAAACATGTATGCACTCACTCACTCTGGATAAGAGCGTCTGCTAAATGACGTAAATGTAAATATGTGTGTGTGTATATATATAAAAAACATGGGGGATTGGAAGTGATGCAGACAATTACATTGATGGAAGTTACAATCTATCTGCAATATTAAGCTGATCTACCACCAAAGAAAAGAAAAAAAAGCTAATTTACGAACATTTCTGAAAATGGATATATAGCGTTTTGGAATGAAACTCTTCTTATGTTTCCCCATCTGAGCTCAGAGTAGATGAGAGACGTAATGTTTGTCTCTATTGTGTTGAAGCCCAATCAAGCAGGAGAGACCAGCCTCCCCTGTACCCAGCTGTGTGTCCATGAAGAGTGACTGGTCTATGAAACAACCTATACAGTTTAGAGAGGGAGACTTTTCTACTGAACAAAGGTAAGAAGAACTCATGGGTCATGGTCAGTGAGTTAAACAACACTGTCTCTAGTCATTTCTCCTCTCCCATTTTCCCATTTATTTTTGTTGTTTTCATAATCCATAGGCTAATCCTTTTTTCCATTTTCATAGTCCTAAAACAATATTAAGCAAGCAATACATTCCCTCCCTGTATGTATGTGTGTGTGTGTGTGTGTGTGTGTGTGTGTTTGTGTGTGTTTGTGTGTGTGTGTGTGTGTGTGTGTGTGTGTGTGTGTGTGTGCACTCCCTGGATGAGGAAATGTAATCTCATGTTTTGTCCACAGAAACCAACAGGAGAGATCAGAGTCAGAGATTCTCAGTGGTCAGTCTTCCCAGAGTCATCAAACAGACCTGGCCTCCATATTCAGTGTATGTGGTCCTGTTATGTACATTTGTTTTTGTTTACCTCAAGTAAAGTTGATCTGTCAATCATTCATTAATATGTTAATGAGAAAGCATTTAGTCTCTTGCTTAACTTATTTACTTGATTTATTTCAGTTGCTTGAAGAGAATATTATGACATTTGTGAAGAAGGAGCTGAAGATGTTCAAGAGGATTCTTAGTCCAGAACTCCCAGAAGGCTTTGAGAGTCAGAAGAAGGATAAGGAAGTGGTGGATGCTGAAGATGAGAAGCAGGAGAGCAGTGCCAGAGAGGGGGCTCTGAAGATCACACTGCACGTCCTGAGGAAAATGAACCAGAAGGAGCTTGCTGACACACTGGAGAAAAGTAAGAGCTGTCTGCCTCATGTTGAATGCTGTTTTAGAACATTTAAAAGCTGTAGCTAAAGTACAGCTAAAGTAGCTGTGTAACTCAATGATATTGTAGCAGCCTTAACACAACACCTAGTGACCTCATCAAGTAGCAGCAGGGATGTGTTGTGGTGGTTAATTTAGACAGAGAGAGAGAGAGAGAGAGAGAGAGAGAGAGAGAGAGAGAGAGAGAGAGAGAGAGAGAGAGAGAGAGAGAGAGAGAGAGAGAGAGAGAGAGAGAGAGAGAGAGAGAGAGAATTCATTGAAGGGAATTTCAGACAACATTAGTAATACGAATAATAATAATAATATAATCAGTCACTCCAGTGTGGAATGCATTATGAAAACATTTATACTGTCAGTTAAGAGAATAAATGATTATAATGTTCAACTTTATTACACAGTCTTACAATACTTAGGCATTAAAACATACATAATATTAATATCCTCTGTGTTATTTCTTTTTCTTCATTCAGATGAGCTTGCTGTGATTTGCCAACGTGAACTCAAATCTAATCTAAAGAAGAAGTTTCAATGTGTATTTGAGGGGATCGCTAAACAAGGAAACCCAACACTTCTCAATAAGATCTACACAGAGCTCTACATCACAGAGGGTGGAACAGGAGAGGTCAATAATGAACATGAGCTGAGACAGATTGAGACAACAACCAGGAAACAAGCAAGACCAGAGACTGCAGTCAAATGTAACGACATCTTCAGACCCTTAACTGGACAAGACAAACTTATCAGAACTGTGCTGACAAAGGGAGTCGCTGGCATTGGAAAAACAGTCTCTGTGCAGAAGTTCATTCTGGACTGGGCTGAAGGAAAAGCAAATCAGGATGTCCAATTTGTATTTTCATTCCCTTTTCGGGAGCTGAATTTTATGAAAGGGGACAATCACACTTTCATTGAACTTCTCAATCACTTCTCAATGGAAACCAAAGAATCAAGAATCTCCAACTATGACAAGTACAAAGTTCTGTTCATCTTTGATGGTCTGGATGAGTGCCGACTGCCCCTAGACTTCCAGAAGAACAAGATCTGTTGTGACGTCACAGAGTCAACCTCAGTGGATGTTCTGCTGACAAATCTCATCAAGGGAAATCTGCTTCCCTCTGCTCTCCTCTGGATAACTACCCGACCTGCAGCAGCCAACAAGATCCCTTCAGGGTGTGTTGACCAGGTGACAGAGGTACGAGGGTTCAATGACCCACAGAAGGAGGAGTACTTCAGGAAGAGATTCAGTGATGAGGACCTGGCCAGCAGAATCATCTCACACATAAAGACATCAAGGAGCCTCCACATCATGTGCCACATTCCAGTCTTCTGTTGGATTTCTGCAACAGTCCTTGAACACACGTTGAGTACAGACAAGAGAGAAGAGATGCCCAAGACTCTGACTGAGATGTACTCACACCTTGTGGTGTTTCAGACCAAACAGAAGAATGAAAAGTATCTTGGGAAAGAAGAGACAGGTCCACACTGGAATAAAGAGAGCATTCTGTCACTGGGAAAACTGGCTTTTCAACAGCTTGTTGAGGGCAATCTAATTTTCTATGAAGAAGACCTGAAAGAGGCTGGCATTGATGTCAATGAAGCATCAGTGTACTCAGGATTGTGCACACAGCTCTTTAAAGAGGAATGTGTGCTGCACCAGGACAAGGTGTACTGCTTCGTGCATCTGAGCATTCAGGAGTTTCTGGCTGCTGTATATGTGTTCCTCTCATTCATCAACAACAATGAGAATCTAATGGCCAAACCTCAATCAACGTCCAGTAACTTTTCTGTGAGGATCAGACACAAGCGTAAAGTTACCTTCTACAAGAGTGCTGTGGATAAAGCCTTACAAAGTGAGACAGGAAACCTGGACCTGTTCCTCCGATTCCTTCTGGGCCTCTCACTGGAGTCCAATCAGAAGCACTTACGAGGTCTACTGACAAAGACAAGAAGCAGCTCACAGAGCCATGAAGAAACAGTCAAGTACATCAAGGAGAAGATCAGGGAGAATCCCTCTCCAGAGAGGTGCATCAATCTGTTCCACTGTCTGAATGAACTGAATGACCATTCTCTAGTGGAGGAGATCCAACGCTACCTGAGATCAGGAAGTCTCTCAGAAGAAGAACTGTCACCTGCACAGTGGTCAGCGCTGGTCTTTGTGTTGCTGACTTCAGAAAAGGAGCTGGATGTGTTTGACCTGAAGAAATACTCCAGATCAGAGGAAGGTCTTCTGAGGCTGCTGCCAGTGGTCAAAGCCTCCAGAGCTGCTCTGTGAGTACATAAAATCATCAGCAAGAAATATTAAGTTTAGAGTAAAATATGTATTATAAAATGTATATAATATTCTATTGAAAAACATATTGAATAAATGCATTGATGTTCACATTAGTATAACAATATGACCATACAATTCTAGGAGACGGAAGATGAATCTATATGTTGTTTAAGAGAATAAACCAAATGCATCAGCCATTGTCCTTCTACACTACTGGTGTTAAATTAACTGTGTTTGTGAAATCATGATGATCTCTTTGCAGGCTGTCAGGCTGTGGAGTCACAGGGAAAGGCTGTGCTTCTCTGGTCTCAGCTCTGAAGTCAAACCCCTCACACCTGAGAGAGCTGGATCTGAGTAACAATGACCTGAAGGATTCAGGAGTGAAGCTGCTCTCTGCTGGACTGGGGAATCCCCACTGTAAACTGGAGACTCTGAGGTCAGTATTCCTGTAGTTGGTCAACAAGTGATAACTGTTCACCAGATCCACATGTGTTTACCAGGCACACATAGTCCACACCATATGTGTTTGGACAGTGAAGCTTACAGTTTTACATTTGGTTTTTAGATACAATGTTTCATATTATGCAACAGTACAGAATGTCACCTTTTATTTAAATATTTTCATACATATACAGTGAGGGAAAAAAGTATTTGATCCCCTGCTGATTTTGTACATTTGCCCACTGACAAAGAAATTATCAGTCTATAATTTTAATGGTAGGTTTATTTGAACAGTGAGAGACAGAATAACAACAAAAAAATCCAGAAAAAAGCATGTCAAAAATGTTATAAATTGATTTGCATTTTAATGAGGGAAATAAGTATTTGACCCACTCTCAATCAGAAAGATTTCTGGCTTCCAGGTGTCTTTTATACAGGTAATGAGCTGAGATTAGGAGCACACTCTTAAAGGGAGTTCTCCTAATCTCAGTTTGTTACCTTTATAAAAGACACCTGTCCACAGAAGCAATCAATCAATCAGATTCCAAACTCTCCACCATGGCCAAGACCAAAGAGCTCTCCAAGGATGTCAGGGACAAGATTGTAGACCTACACAAGGCTGGAATGGGCTACAAGACCATCGCCAAGCAGCTTGGTGAGAAGGTGACAACAGTTGGTGCGATTATTCGCAAATGGAAGAAACACAAAAGAACTGTCAATCTCCCTTGGCCTGGGGCTCCATGCAAGATCTCACCTCGTGGAGTTGCAATGATCATGAGAACGGTGAGGAATCAGCCCAGAACTACACGGGAGGATCTTGTCAATGATCTCAAGGCAGCTGGGACCATAGTCACCAAGAAAACAATTGGTAACACACTACGCCGTGAAGGACTGAAATCCTGCTGTGCCCGCAAGTTCCCCCTGCTCAAGAAAGCACATATACATGCCCGTCTGAAGTTTGCCAATGAACATCTGAATGATTCAGAGTAGAACTGGGTGAAAGTGTTGTGGTCAGATGAGACCAAAATCGAGCTCTTTGGCATCAACTCAACTCGCCGTGTTTGGAGGAGGAGGAATACTGCCTATGACCCCAAGAACACCATCCCCACCGTCAAACATGGAGGTGGAAACATTATGCTTTGGGGGTGTTTTTCTGCTAAGGGGACAGGACAACTTCACCGCATCAAAGGGACGATGGGACGGGCCATGTACCATCAAATCTTGAGTGAGAACCTCCTTCCCTCAGCCAGGGCATTGAAAATGGGTCGTGAATGGGTATTCCAGCATGACAATGACCCAAAACACACGGCCAAGGCAACAAAGGAGTGGCTCAAGAAGAAGCACATTAAGGTCCTGGAGTGGCCTAGCCAGTCTCCAGACCTTAATCCCATAGGAAATCTGTGGAGGGAGCTGAAGGTTCGAGTTGCCAAACGTCAGCCTCGAAAACCTTAATGACTTGGAGAAGATCTGCAAAGAGGAGTGGGACAAAATCCCTCCTGAGATGTGTGCAAACCTGGTGGCCAACTACAAGAAACGTCTGACCTCTGTGATTGCCAACAAGGGTTTTGCCACCAAGTACTAAGTCATGTTTTGTAGAGGGGTCAAATACTTATTTCCCTCATTAAAATGCAAATCAATTTATAACATTTTTGACATGCGTTTTTCTGGATTTTTTTGTTGTTATTCTGTCTCTCACTGTTCAAATAAAGCTACCATTAAAATTCTAGACTGATCATGTCTTTGTCAGTGGGCAAACGTACAAAATCAGCAGGGGATCAAATACTTTTTTCCCTCACTGTATTTTTTTACCGTTTAGAAATGAAAGTACTTTATTATGTAGTTCTCCCATTTGAAAAAGTCATAATTATTTAGACAAATTAATTTAGTCAAAAGTTTAGTATTTGGCTCATATTCCTTACCTGCAGTGATTACATCAAGCTTATGATTCTACAATCTTGTTGAATGCATTTGCAGTTTGTTTTGGTTGTGTTTTGGATGATGTTTTTCCCAATAGAAACTGAATGGTGAATAATGTCCTGTCATTTTGGAGTCACTTCACTTGTATTGTCAGTAAGAATAGAATATGTTTCTGAACACTTCTACATTCATGTGGATGCTACCATGATTATGAATAATCATGAATGAATCGTGAATGATGATGAATGAGAAAGTTATCATCATCCACCATTCAGTTACTAACGGGCAAAACATAACCCAAAACACAACCAAAACAAACTGCAAATGCAACCAACGAGTTTGGGACCAAATACTAAACTTCTGACTACTTTAATACACTATAAGTGAATTGGTCAGAATACTTATGACTTCTTCAAATGGGGGGACTAGATACATAAAGTGCTTTCATTTCTAAACGGTGAAACAGATATGTATGAAAATACCCTCAAATAAAAGGTGACATTATATACTGTCACCTCATGTGAAACATTTGATCTCAAATCCAAAATGCTGGAGTATAGAGCCACATTTAAAATGTTTGCTTCACTGTCAAAATAGATATGGTGTGGACTGTATACTCAATACAATCAACCGTCATTTTCGGACTATAAGCCGCGCCTTTTTTCCAATTTTTCGACCCCTGAGGCTTATATAACGGTGCGGCTAATCTATGGATTTTTACAGCTAACGGCCCCTAGAAGACCTCCTAAATCTATGGATTTTACAGGTTACAGTCCACCAACTTTAACTCTATGGGCTCTATGACCGGTCCGCGCCCCCACCTTTGAGCGGCGGGCTCCAGCAGGAAAAGCTGGAGGCCGGAAAAGAGTGAGACAGGTAGCGCGCAAAAGTAAAAGTGGAACCGAGAGTGGTACGAGAGACAGAACGAGAGACAGAATGAGAGCAAGACAGACAGACATTACGAGAGCGAGACAGTTTGTGCAAAGGAAGTTTTCATGCACAAACCCTCATTATGGAAAACAAACGTAGAAATGCATATGATGCAGCTTTTAAGTTAAAGGCAGTCAATCTGGCTGTAAAAGAAGGAAATAGTTGCACGTAGCCTTGGCATCAATGAGTCAATGGTGAGACGTTGGAGACGCCAGCGGGAAGAACTGTCTCAATGCAAAAAGTCAAAAAAAGCTTTCAGAGGTAATAAAAGCAGATGGCCCGAACTTGAAGACTTTCTTGAATATTGGGTGAACACACAGAGAGCAGACGGCCGAGGTGTTTCCACCGTGCAGATCCGACTGAAAGCTGAAACAGTCGCCACCTAAATGAAAATTGAAAATTTTAGAGGTGGACCATCCTGGTGTTTCAGATTTATGAGACGAAAGGGACTCTCCATCAGGGCGCGGACGACTGTGTGTCAGCAAATCCCTCCCGACTACCAGGAAAAAATAACAAACTTCGGCGAATTCACACAAAGAATGATAGAGGATAATTTGCATCGGACCGGACCAGATCATAAATATGGATGAAGTGCCTTTGACGTTTGACCTGCCTCTCACTAGGACTGTTAACAAGAAAGGTGAATCATCCATCACGTTGAGAACCACTGGCCACGAGAGAACGAATTTCACTTGTGTTCTTGGCTGCACAGCATCTGGATTAAAGCTTCCGCCAATGGTGATTTTTAAGCAGATTACAATGCCAAAAGAAAAGATCCTGAACGGCATCTCCTTTAAAGTCAACAAGAAAGGGTGGATGATGGAAAGCGTAATGAATGAGTGGCTGAATGAGTGCTACGTCAAGCGCCCTGGAGGATTCTTTCGCCAAAAAAAAGCTTTGCTCGTTTTGGACAGTGGGAGGCGTGGATGACTAGCGGCGATAAATCATTCACCAAAACTGGTCGCATGCGAAAAGCAACTTTCGCTCAAGTTTGCGAGTGGATCCTGATAGCGTGGAGGAGTGTCAAAACATCCACGATCATTAACGGGTTCCGAAAGGCTGGACTGCTGCGTGATGAAGAGGAGGACGCCGCCACAGCTGAGGCCCTTCAGAGGCTGTTTGATTCCGACAGTGACGAAGAGGAGTTCGTTGGTTTTGAGAGCGTCAACGAAGGAGAGAGGAGAGTGGCTGACGAAGCCACCCTGAGCCTGTTCGTTTCCGACACTGAAGATGAGGACTTTGGTGGTTTTAGTACGCAGGAAGAAGTCGGAGATGTGGATTAATGACTTGACTTTTCTGGTTACAGCCGTGTACTGCACCTTAGCCTAAAAGATGAAGACGAGGATTAATGACTTTTCTGGTAGGCTGATTACCGTATATTTTAAGCAGCCTTGTTGCTGCAACTTTAGGTTTACGCGCTTACTGTCGTGTTACAGGCACTTTATTTTGCACTTTAAAAAAACACATTTAATTTAGCCATTGATATTGCCTCGTCAAGCGCTGTAAGCTTTGTTTTTTGTTATGGTACTACTGTAGGCTATAATGTAGATAAATATTCAAAGATGTGCACACTTTTTCAAGGTTTTTCAAAAATAACCAAAGTTAAGTGGTTAAATGATTGTGACGCTATTAACAAATTTTGCTGGAAAACGTTATGCAAATCTGCAACTTGTTTGTTGAAATGTTAATAAATGGGAGCTTCCTCAAGCAGCCATCTCTTTCCCGACAATCCCCTTTGTGCACGAACCCTTACATATGGTAATTAAACATTAAAACACCTGCGGCTTATAGTCCAGTGTGGCTTATATATGTACACATCATTCAATTTAGCTGCTGCGGCTTATACTCCGGTGCGCCTTATAGTGCAGAAAATACGGTAAATCTGATACCTCACTGTCTGTCTTTTGACTGATACTGCTTTTTAAACTAGTCTGGTCAGTCTACTCAAATATTCGTACTATACATGTTTCTCTCTACAATCAATATATGATCATTTCTAATAATGATACATTCATTTATGAATGGATATGGCAGGTTTCAGGACACTGATATATCTGAATATGTTGAAAAAATATATTGCCACTATTTTCACACCAAAGAATAGCAGTGTGGTTTTAATATGATTTGACTCTTTGCAGGCTGTCAGGCTGTCTAGTCACAGAGGAAGGCTGTGCTTCTCTGGTCTCAGCTCTGAAGTCAAACCCCTCACACCTGAGAGAGCTGGATCTGAGTAACAATGACCTGAAGGATTCAGGAGTGGAGCTGCTCTCTGCTGGACTGGGGAATCCCCACTGTAAACTGGAGACTCTGAGGTCAGTATTCCTGTAGTTGGTCAACAAGTGATAACTGTTCACCAGATCCACATGTGTTTACCAGGCACACGTAGTCCACACCATATGTGTTTGGACAGTGAAGCTTACAGTTTTACATTTTGGATTTGAGATATAATGTTTCATATTAGGCAACAGTACAGAATGTCACCTTTTATTTTAGGTTTTTCATACATATCTGTTTTACCGTTTAGAAATGAAAGCATTTTATGTGTCTAGTTCTCCCATTTGAAGAAGTCGTAATTATTTGGACAAATTCATTTAGTCAGAAGTTTAGTATTTGGTCCCATATTCCTTACCCACAGTGATTATATCAAGCTTGTGATTCTACAAACTTGTTGAATGCATTTGCAGTTTGTCTTGGTTGTGTTTTGGATAATGTTTTCCCCAATAGAAACTGAATGGTGAATAATGTCCTGTCATTTTGGAGTCACTTCACTTGTATTGTCAGTAAGAATAGAATATGTTTCTGAACACTTCTACATTCATGTGGATGCTACCATGATTATGAATAATCATGAATGAATCGTGAATGATGATGAATGAGAAAGTTACAGAGGAACAAGGATCATACCCCCTCTGTTATTGGTAATGGTGAGAGGTTAGCATGTTTTGTTGTAGCCTCTATAACTTTCTCATTCATTATTATTCATGATTCATTCATGATCGTTCTCAATCATGGCAGTCACAGGCTTGATTTAGTCATTGCATTCAAAGAATATGGGACCAAATACTAAACTTTTGACTACTTTAATACACTATAAGTTAATTGGTCAGAATACTTGACTTCTTGAAAAAGGGGGACTAGATACATAAAGGGCTTTTATTTTTCTAAATGGTGAAACAGATATGTATTAAAATACCCTCAAATAAAAGGTGACATCATATACTGTCACCTCATATGAAACATTTCATCTGATATCCAAAATGCTGGAGTACAGAGCCACATTTAAAATGTTAGCTTTACTGTGAAAATAGATATGGTGTGGACTGTATACTCAATACAATCTAAATCTGATACCTCACTGTCTGTCTTTTGACTGATACTTCTTTTTAAACACGTCTGGTCAGTCTACTCAAATATTCGTATTATACATGTTTCTCTCTACAATCAATATATGATCATTTCTAATAATGAAACATTCATTAATTTATGAATAGATATGGCAGGTTTCAGGACACTGATATATCTGAATATGTTGAAAAAATATACTGCCACTATTTTCACCACCAAAGAATAGCAGTGTGGTTTTAATATGATTTGACTCTTTGCAGGCTGTCAGGCTGTCTAGTCACAGAGGAAGGCTGTGCTTCTCTGGTCTCAGCTCTGAAGTCAAACCCCTCACACCTGAGAGAGCTGGATCTGAGTAACAATGGCCTGAAGGATTCAGGAGTGAAGCTGCTCTCTGCTGGACTGGGGAATCCCCACTGTAAACTGGAGACTCTGAGGTCAGTATTCCTGTAGTTGGTCAACAAGTGATAAATGTTCACCAGATCCACATGTGTTTACCAGGCACACATAGTCCACACCATATGTGTTTGGACAGTGAAGCTTACAGTTTTACATTTGGTGCTATGCTCCAGCATTTTGGATTTGAGATATAATGTTTCATATTAGGCAACAGTACAGAATGTCACCTTTTATTTTAGGTTTTTCATACATATCTGTTTTTCCGTTTAGATAGGAAAGCATTTTATGTGTCTAGTTCTCCCATTTGAAGAAGTCGTAATTATTTGGACAAATTCATTTAGTCAGAAGTTTAGTATTTGGTCCCATATTCCTTACCCACAGTGATTATATCAAGCTTGTGATTCTACAAACTTGTTGAATGCATTTGCAGTTTGTCTTGGTTGTGTTTTGGATAATGTTTTCCCCAATAGAAACTGAATGGTGAATAATGTCCTGTCATTTTGGAGTCACTTCACTTGTATTGTCAGTAAGAATAGAATATGTTTCTGAACACTTCTACATTCATGTGGATGCTACCATGATTATGAATAATCATGAATGAATCGTGAATGATGATGAATGAGAAAGTTACAGAGGAACAAGGATCATACCCCCTCTGTTATTGGTAATGGTGAGAGGTTAGCATGTTTTGTTGTAGCCTCTATAACTTTCTCACTCATTATTATTCATGATTCATTCATGATCTTTCTCAATCATGGCAGTCACAGGCTTGATTTAGTCATTGCATTCAAAGAATATGGGACCAAATACTAAACTTTTGACTACTTTAATACACTATAAGTGAATTGGTCAGAATACTTATGACTTCTTCAAATAGGGGGACTTGATACATAAAGGGCTTTTATTTTTCTAAATGGTGAAACAGATATGTATTCAAATACCCTCAAATAAAAGGTGACATTATATACTGTCACCTCATATGAAACATTTGATCTCAAATCCAAAATGCTGGAGTATAGAGCCACATTTAAAATGTTAGCTTCACTGTCAAAATAGATATGGTGTGGACTGTATACTCAATACAATCTAAATCTGATACCTCACTGTCTGTCTTTTGACTGATACTGCTTTTTAAACTGCTCTGGTCAGTCTACTCAAATATTTGTCATATGTATTTTTCTATCTACAAGCAGTACTTTGATAATTTGTCATTTCTAATAATGATACATTCGTTTATGAATAGATATGTCAGGTTTCAGGACACTGATATATCTGAATATGTTGAAAATATACTGCCACTATTTTCACCACCAAAGAATAGCAGTGTGGTTTTAATATGATTTGACTCTTTGCAGGCTGTCAGGCTGTCTAGTCACAGAGGAAGGCAGTGCTTCTCTGGTCTCAGCTCTGATGTCAAACCCCTCACACCTGAGAGAGCTGGATCTGAGTAACAATGACCCAGGACATTTAGGAGTCAGACTGCTCTCTGCTGGACTGGAGGATCCACACTGGAGACTGGAGAAACTCAAGTATGTAGAGGGTTTATGTCAATGTTCATATCAGACATGTTGGAGTTATCAGGCTAGTTAAGACAAACATTCTGACCACCACTTGGACTAAGTTATATAAAGACTGTGTGTGTGTGTGTGTGTGTGTGTGTGTGTGTGTGTGTGTGTGTGTGTGTGTGTGTGTGTGTGTGTGTGTGTGTGTGTGTGTGTGAGTGTGAGTGTGAGTGTGTGTGTGTGTGTGTGTGAGTGTGAGTGTGAGTGTGTGTGTGTGTGTGTGTGTGTGTGGGTCCAGGTGTATCCCTCAATGACTGTCTGTTCTTCTGCTTACCGCTACAGTGTGGAACATGGTGGAGAGAACACAATGAAACCTGGACTTAGAAAATGTGAGTGTTGACTGCTGTGAAGAATATGACTAAGAATAAGTCTTAATTCAAGTGAAGTCAAAGTCAAAGACCACCATCATTACTTACTTGGTCATATTAAATATCAGCTGTAGTTCTACAGAAGCACAAATCAGGGTCACCAAAGTTTACAAAGAGTTGCTTTGACAATGTGTGTGTCTGTGTGTGTGTGTGTGTGGCGTGTTCGTGTTACTTTAGAAATGTGTGTGTGTGTTCATGCATGAAGATGTGTGTGTGTCCAGTGTGTGTTCAGGATGTGTTTCCAGTGTGTGTGTGTTCAGGATGTGTGTGTGTGTTCATGCATGCATACAGGTGTGAGTGTGTGTTCAATGCGTTTGTGTGTGTACAGGATGTGTGTGTGTGTTCAGGATGTGTGTGTGTGTAATTAATGGGAATAAGTGTGTTTTATATTACCATACAGTAGAACATATGATCATTCAACAAGTCTCAAGTTACCTTAACTTCTCCTTTTGATACCTAGAAACATCTACATTAAATGAATTAGTGAAAAGTGAGTTAACATTCTAATGTGAATGATGATGATTTCTAATATTGTGTCTGGTTTCATCCATCAGATGTCTGTGATCTCACACTGGACCCAAACACAGTAAACAGACTCCTCTCTCTGTCTGAGGAGAACAGACAGGTGACATGTAGGAGAGAGGAGCAGCCGTATCCTGATCACCCAGAGAGATTTGAGGACTGTGAACAGGTGCTGTGTAGAGAGGGTCTGACTGGGCGCTGTTACTGGGAGGTAGAGTGGAGTGGGGGAGGGGCTGTTATAGGAGTGGCATATAAAGGAATCAGCAGGAGAGGATGGGGTAATGACTGTTGTCTTGGATGTAATGACAAGTCCTGGAGTCTGATCTGCCTCCTCAACAGTTACTCTGCCTGTCACAATAATAAGTCCACTACCATAGACGTCCCCTCCTCCAGCTCCCACAGAGTAGGAGTGTATCTGGACTGGCCAGCCGGCACTCTGTCCTTCTACAGAGTCTCCTCTGACACACTGACCCACCTGAACACATTCCACTCCACATTCACTGAGCCCCTCTATCCAGGGTTTAGGGTTTATGTTGACTCCTCAGTGTCCCTGTAAATTATAACCATGGTAACACTGACACACACACACACACACACAAACTGGACACACACTGGACACACACACACACACACACACACACACTGGACACACACAAACACTGGAGACACACACACACACTGGACACACACACACACACACTGGAGACACACACACACACACACACTGGACACACACACACACACACTAGACACACACACACACACTGGACACACACACACTGGACACACTCACACACACACACACACACACACTGGACACACACACACACACACACACACACACACACACATGGACACACATTCACACACACACACACACACACTGAACACACACACACACACACACACACACTGGACACACACACACACACACACACACACACACACACACTGGACACACACACACACACACTGGACACACACACACACACTGAACACACACACACACTGGACACTCACACACTTGACACACACCCACACTGGACACAGTGGACACACACACACACACTGGACATACACACACATGCTGGACACACACACACAGGACACATTTCCATGCGTTGGATTTTAATGAAAGGAAATCCCATATAGCCTACTGGACAGGACTTTGCTATGGCATCTTCTGTTTGGGTGTCTCAGGTCAGGTGTGAGCCATGATCAGAATGTGTCTCTGTGTCTATTTCCAGCCCTGCCATTTCTACCTGTCCTGATCTAGTGTTTCACCCCTGACCTCCTCACACCGTCTCACTGTCCATGTCTGCTTTTAGCTCCCACCTCTACTTCACTGTGTTATAATGGACCTTATGCTTGTTATGTCACCTCTGTAACCAGTTATCAAACATACTGACCTTTCTGACCCTATCCCATGGCCCTACTTTCTACAACTGAACATTTAAATTCCTCTATGAGTTTTGTTTAGTGTCCATTTACTTATCTATGTATTTGTTGTATATTGGGGTTGTGCTGCACAGCATCATGGGGGTTTGTATGTGTTGAGATGATCACATTCCAGATAAATGGTTGAACTGATTCCTGTCTCCCGTCTCATCATTATTGAATTGTTATACAGACGTGGTTATGAAACCAACGAGACATATTGGCGATGAGTAAGTCTGAATCTACAGGAATAATTCTGTCTGGAAGAAGTGAGTTTTTACAACTGTTTAAAACTGTTATTTTCTGTGGTACAGTCTAGGCTAATGTTAGCACAGTGTATTGCTAGCAGAGGGAAGTGCATAGTCGAGCTAGCTAAGAAAGAGAGTTAACCAGTGGTGTAAAGTCCTTAAGTAAAAATACTTTAAAGTACTACTTAAGTAGTTTTTTGGGGGTATATGTACTTGACTTTACTATTTATATTTTTGACTATTTTTACTTTTACTTCACTACACTCCTAAAGAAAATAATATACTTTTTACTCCATACATTTTCCCTGACACCCAAAAGTACTCGTTACATTTTGAATGCTTAGCAGGACAGAAAATGGTCCAATTCATGCACTTATCAAGAGAACATCCCTACTGCCTCTGATCTGGCAGACTCACTAAACACAAATGCTTTGTTTGTAAATTGTCTGAGTGTTGGAGTGTGCCTCTGGCTGAACGTACATTTTAAAAACAAGACAATCGTCTGGTTTGCTTTATATAAGGAATTTGAAATGATTTATACTTGTACTTTTACTTTTGATACTTTAGTATATTTTAGCAATTACATTTACTTTTGATACTTAAGTATATTTAAAACCAAATACTTTTAGACTTTTACTCAAGTAGTATTTTACTGGGTGACTTTCACTTTTAGTTGAGTCATTTTCTATTAAGGTATCTTTACTTTTACTCAAGTATGACAATTGGGTACTTTTTCTACACTGGAGTTAACATCGTCATGGACGGCAGAAAAGGACTCGAGACGGACATTGGAGCGGGAAAACAACGTGATTAAAAAGGAGGAATATACAGAGATTAAAGAATAGGACATTTATTCAACTATGAAGACAAATTGCTGTGGTTGAGGACAATATTGAAGTGAGTGACAATCAGGAGCTTATTGAGAAATGAAAAAATGATTGGAATTGTTGGAAACATTGGACAGTTTGATGAAAGTATTGAGCAGTGGAGCTCATATACAGAACAGTTTGAATATTTTGTTCTTGTAAATGACATGGATGAGGACAACATTGTGCCTACATGTTTTAGTGTAATGGGGCCAAAGACATTTAATTTACTAGGCAGCCTGCTACAGCCAGACAGAACAGGTAATAAGACGTATGGGGATATTGTGGAGATACTTAAAGGACATTTTTCACCAGAACCACTAGTTAATGCTGAAAGGTTCAGGTTCCACAGGAGACATCAGGAAGAGGGAGAATCAGTAACAATGTTTGCTGCTGCATTAAAGAAACTACCAGAACACTGAGTTGAATGCTGTTCTAAATGACATCATTAGAGACAGACTAGTATGTGGGCTACGGAGTGAAGCTACACAAAAGAGACTGTTGACTGAAAGTCATCTGACCTTGGCAAAGGACATTGGAATCAGTGTGTCCATGGAACTAGCTGCTAAAGAGGCTCACCAGTTGAGTTCATCAGGAACTTAGTGGGTTCATCTAACAATCCTAATCACCAGCTGTATAACCATTCCTGCTGCTATTTGTTCTGATATATATTTTAACAGTATTGTGTCTCTAGCTGTATAACCATTCCTGCTGCTATTTGTTCTTGTCTGTGTTCCTTTCAAATCAATAAAAAGTTGAACAGAGTTTCAACTGAAAATCAGAGACCGGGAAATCAAGTCACATGCTTCCACTGTGGCAAGGTGGGACATCAAGTATCAACATGCTGGTGGAAGGCCATGGATTGTCCAGCCTGTGGTAAAAAGGGCAACATCGAACAAGTCTCCAGAAACAAAAAGAGAACAGAGAAAACGCAAAAACGGGAAACAAGAAACAAGCATTCCAACGAAAGACACATAGACATGTTCACACTGTTGAGAAAGAGAACACTGAGGTGAGTGACTCATCAGACGAGGAAGTTACACTGAAAATCCTGACTTTTTCCTGGCGGGCCGCACGGCTACTATGTATCCCCCTTGCTAGAGGGACAGCCGGTGGGTATGGAGATTGACACAGGGGCAGCTGTATCTCTTGTGTCAGAAAAAAGACACTGAAACACCTTCCACTTCAACCAGCGCACCTCGTGTTAAAGACTTACACAAGTGAATCTGTCGCTGTGAGAGGCATCACTGATGTCACAGTTCAGTTAAACAGACAAACTGAAAAGCTGCCACTCTATGTTGTGAAAGGAGACTGCATCACTACTGGGATGTTCATAGTTGGAGAAAATCACACTGGACTGGCCGTCAGTGCATACAATGACACATGGAGACACTGACCTACCTGCCATCTTAAAGAAACATGGAGAAGTCTTTAATGGACAGCTGGGTAGGATGAACAACATTACAGGGAAGCTTAGCATTAAGCCAGACAGCAAACCAACGTTTCTGAAAGCAGGACCTGTACCTTATGCTATCAACCCAAAAGTCAAGGCTGACTTGGAGGCTTTAGTCAAGAACAAAGTACTGGAGCCGGTCAGCATGAGTGAATGCATGAGCAACACCCATCTACCAGTCCTTAACACTAGAACCGCCTGTTCTTTCAGCATATAAGAACCCGCTAGAGAAAGTTACCAGGCGTCCACTTTAGCAAATGCATCAGATGCATATCAACCAGCAAGGTGCAAGGTGTGCAAACATGGTTTGTTAAATAAACGCTTGATAAATAGTGCATCATATATTGTAAAGGATTAATTGCATGAAGAAATATTTGTGGAAATATATCAATAAAAAAATAACAACAATAGTTAATTGTACAAAATAGGCCTATAGCCTATTTCTGTTTCCCTTACAATAAAAACATTACAGTGTAAAGCATTTAATCAACTATATTTGTAGATTCAAGTAGTAATAGAGTTAATAAAGTCCATTTAGAGTTTATTTTGACAAAGTACAAATGAAAAAAGTATAATAATAATAATAATATAACTAGCCAGGTGTTCAGGTGAAATGATTTGCTGAATTCCTAAACAATAGCACCAGTGCATGAACAATTGTAAAGGATGAATTGCATAAATACATATTTGTGGAAATATATTTATGACAAGATATAAAACAATAATGTGTTGATTGTATCAGACACTGTACCGAGCCTTTACACATGAACCAATCACGTCTTTCTCTTTATGCTTCAGGTCCACAGTCAGCACAGAGCTTCGGGGCTTTGTGTGAGCAAGCCCCACAATCAAATCGGTTCCCTGCACACAGTTTTCATGGGCCTTGTTCGGTGTGCACCTGCCAACTTGACATTGTGTATTTTTCCCCAGTGGGAGCTGTGGTTCTTGGGGAAGAGGGAGAGGAGGACCTGCTGTCTTGACATTGTGTATTTTTCCCCAGTGGGAGCTCTGGTTCTTGGGGAAGAGGGAGAACAGGACCTGCTGTCTTGACATTGTGTATTTTTCCCCAGTGGGAGCTGTGGTTCTTGGGGAAGAGGGAGAACAGGACCTGCTGTCTTGACATTGTGTATTTTTCCCCAGTGGGAGCTGTGGTTCTTGGGGAAGAGGGAGAACAGGACCTGCTGTCTTGACATTGTGTATTTTTCCCCAGTGGGAGCTGTGGTTCTTGGGGAAGAGGGAGAACAGGACCTGCTGTCTTGACATTGTGTATTTTTCCCCAGTGGGAGCTGTGGTTCTTGGGGAAGAGGGGGAACAGGACCTGCTGTCTTGGCATTGTGTATTTTTCCCCAGTGGGAGCTGTGGTTCTTGGGGAAGAGGGAGAGCAGGACCTGCTGACTTGGCGGCCTGCTTGGTGACTGTAGCTTCTTTCTCTGTGTTCATGTGGTTCTCACCAAGCTCACATGCCAGATCCATGATGAAATGTCTCCTGCTGACTGTCTTGTCAAGGCATTGCTTGTACAACACGTGTTGATAGCAGTCATGTCGAGCACATTGTAGAACCCCTCAACAGGCCAGAGGAGAGTACCCCCTTTTACAGAGCACAGTCAACAGGCCAGAGGAGAGTACCCCCTTTTACAGAGTACAGTCAACAGGCCAGAGGAGAGTACCCCCTTTTACAGAGTACAGTCAACAGGCCAGAGGAGAGTACCCCCTTTTACAGAGTACAGTCAACAGGCCAGAGGAGAGTACCCCCTTTTACAGAGTACAGTCTGGACATCTGGTCTAGCATCCACAAAAATTAAATAGAATAGAATAGGTTATAATTATATATAATGATAATACTAATAGTAATAATATGAATGTAATATAATAAAAGGGGATCCTATTTGGTGTTTGACAGATGGGAAGGCTATCTGTATATGGTAGAGATACTGTATATACCTTTGTGTGATCGTAGTCTGTCACTGTCTCCGGTTTCTTCTTCTGGTCACTGCCGGTGGCAACAGTGGGGTGCATGGTGCTGAGGAAGCTAACACTTATTTATTTTACATCTGTACGCCGTGAGTGTTGCTTTACCACTCTCCATCACACGGTGAGTGTTGCTTTACCACTCTCCATCACACTGTGAGTGTTGCTTTACCACTCTCCATCACACCGTGAGTGTTGCTTTTCCACTCTCCATCACACCGTGAGTGTTTCTTTACCACTCTCCATCACACCGTGAGTGTTGCTTTACCACTCTCCATCACACCGTGATTGTTGCTTTACCACTCTCCATCACACCGTGAGTGTTGCTTTACCAGCAGCTTCTGCCTTTGTTTGTTCACTGTTCTGAGCAGGATAGTCTTCTTTCCAATCAACTTGTCTGACAGGGAAATTGATGTGAAGAATCTGTCTATGGTCCCATTTCTGCCTTTGCCCATGTAAGGCTCCACGTGTCTCAAAACCACAGTCACTCACCCGCTGGCCTGGTTTCATCTTTCCCCAGATATGGAAAGACATTGAGCAAGTTGGTTTCGACATCCGCTGCTAACCAAAACAGAAGTCACATGCATCATTATCAGTTTCTATCTGGTTTTTATTGGCCATTCATCCATTGACGACAGAACAGCATATTTTAACTGGTTTTTGTTACTAGTTTTTGCTTAGTTGCCAGAGCAATGCTGGTGCTGGAGTGGTCATGTGATAAATACATTGACAGCAGAGATATTGTTGAGAAAAGTGACATTTGGAAATAGAGCTGCACCTCTTGAATGTTGAGAGTTATTTGATAAAGGTAAGTGTCATAGAAACTGCAGAATATGCTCTTTCAGATACAGCACTATATAGAAATCACAATGTTTTACCTGCATGTGACTCTGAAGGAGGATTTGATAAAGAGATGCTCCTTTCCCTGAGTCTTTACGTTCAGCTCAGCCCCTCCCCACCCTGATAATAAAGTGTTTTATTGGTATCTTCCACTAGATGGCAGTAAACACCTGCTGTAACTAGACTACGACTATGTGTTCGGTTTCATACATTCAGTTTCCCAGAGGAGGAGTGCTGATCTAGGATCAGGTCCCCCCTGTCCATCTAATCTGTTTCATTATGATCTAAAAGGCTAAACTGATCCCAGATCAGTACTCCTACTCTTTATGAATACTGTCACAGGTGACTCCTCAAGATGAGGCTCATGATTTATAAGTTATATTCTTTAAGAATCAATTAATATCATTAAATGAACTGCTTTGCCATGAACAGATCTGTGACGTCTTAACTTAAAGGTACTATATAGACTTTATGGTCATTTTAATGGGGTTGAACATTCATCCCATCAGATTGTGTAAAGGATTTTATGAGTTCAGAAAAATACTGACTGACCTCACCCTCTCTGACCTCACCCTGCTGAAACACACCCAAGTAAAGTCCACATAGCTACAGTTATATGCTTGTCAGGTTTTATGTTTGTTTCTTCATGTAATGGCATATATTTTAATGCTTTATGTAATGTATTTTACCTATTGAAATATAATTTTGATATAGTTTAAAATTTAGTTTAATGGGGATTTATTATGTTTTTTCAGAATCTCCAACCAAACTCTGAGATCAGTCTCTCCAGTACCCAGTCATCTGGCCATGAAGAGTGACATCTCTATGGATCATCCTATACATTTTAGTGATGGATCAGGGACCTTTGACCCTAGGTAAGTTACTGGTCAGAATTGATGATATTGCTATTGAAGAGGAGAATCTTCTAGATCTGAAACCAGATGTATTTTGTGTATCTGAGCATATCATTTGTTGTTTATGTTACATATTTTAATACACTGAGTGTACAACATTTTCCACAACATTTCCAACGGAGACCATCAGGTTGGTAAGTCATCATACTGTAGCTCAAACCTACTGTGATGACGACCTAACTTTATAATAGTTCGTAGCCTACCTAGCAGAATCTGACCGTCTTTCTTTCAAAATCAACACATTTACCTGTCTAATGCAGTGGTGTAAAGTTCTTAAGTAAAAATACTTTAAAGTACTGCTTAGGTCGTTTTTTGGGGTATCTGTAATTTACTATTTATATATATTTTTTTTTACTTTTACTTCACTACATTCATAAATAAAATGATGTACTTTTTAATCCATAAATTTCCCTGACACCCAAAAGTACTCCTTACATTCAGAAAATGGTCCAATTCACACTTATCAAGAGAACATCGCTGGTCATCCCTGGTCACAAATGCTTTTTTTTTTAATGATGTCTGAGTGTTGGAATGTGACCCTGGCTATCCGTAAATGAAAATAACAAGAAAATTGTGCCGTCTGGTTTGCTTCATATAAGTAATTTTAATTTTAATTATTCCTACTTTACTTTAGCAATTACATTTACTTTTGATACTTAAGTATATTTAAAGTCAAATACTTTTAGACTTTTACTCAAGTAGTATTTTACTGGGTGACTTTCACTTTTACTTGAGTCATTTTCTATTAAGGTATCTTTACTTTTTCCACCACTGCTCTAATGTTCCCGAGACATATGCGCCACAGTTTGAACAGACATTTTGTAGGCTTACTTACTTAAGTTACTTTCAATTTCAAATAAGGAAAAATAGTTATAACGGTTTTTATCAAACCATCTTTACCAGACGTTTGACTGATAACATGTGATAACACTTTGAAAACTGCTGTCTGTCAGCAACTCAGCTCAAGTAGCAGTTCTACTAACTAGTAATATCTAATTCCAGGTATTCATTCACATACTCTGTCCTCTAGAATAGATTATTATTCAGAAATACTTAGAAATACTCACTTTATTTTTTTGTTCTCTCCATATAGTGTTTTCTGCTTTGTGGTCTCAAAATGGATCCTGTACAAAAGAACACATTTACTTTCTGTTTCACTCTGCCTTCTCCCTCCCCTGATAATAAAGTGTTTTATTAGTATCTTCCACTAGATGGCAGTAACCACCTGCTGTAACTAGACTACGACTATGTGTTCGGTTTCATACATGCAGTTTCCCAGAGGAGGAGTGCTGATCTAGGATCAGGTCCCCCCTGTCCATTTAATCTGTTTCATTATGATCTAAAAGGAAAAACTGATCCCAGATCAGTACTCCTACTCTTTATGAATACTGTCACAGGTGACTCCTCAAGATGAGGCTCATGATTTATAAGTTATATTCTTTAAGAATCAATTAGTATCATTAATTGAACTGCTTTGCCATGAACAGATCTGTGAGGTCTTAACTTAAAGGTACTATATAGACCTTATGGTGATTTAAATGGGGTTGAACATTCATCCCATGAGATTGACCTGGAAGCATCTCTCTGACCTTTTAAATATGTCTTTACATTATGAAGGGCTTGACATTAATAATTTCTTACTTGGTCTGTAACTCTATGGGCCAAATAGCTGATTGTAAATTGCATTGTATTGTGTTGTATGATGCAAGAAACCACTTTGCAAAATACAATTAATTATTATTACCATACAGAGAATTAGACAATGTCTCAAAATACACTGCCCCTTTAATTTAGACGTAAGCTTTTTCCCTGACTGGCTTTTCAAAGACAACTTGAAATGTAGCCTAGACGTTTTGTGCTCTTGTAGGGAGCAGTAACTCCTCATTGCCGACCTGTACTTATCTATAACGGGGATAATAACTCGCTAGAAAAGAATGTCGACAAATGCGCTCCGATCTGAGCTGATCCCATCAATAGAATTCTACTCCGTTGCGCTCTGGCTCTGCCTACAACTAAATCACAGACTCAGTCTTGCAAAGTAATATTTGTTTTGGTTTGATGCATTGAAAAAGGGCTGATATAATGTTAATTCGATCACAGAAAAAACATTGATCTATAATATAGTGCAAACGAATGGGGCAAACGCAGTGAAGTTCAATCTCTTGCGTCTTTGTGCAGCATGGCATTTCTTCTGCGCAGCAGTCCTGGAGGAAGTAGCGTTTGATTTCTATGATACAGGATACCCTACAGTAGCCGATATGTGTGTTGCAACATAATCTCACACTCAATTCGTGCAAAAATTTACAAAAAGTATTTCAGCAGATTTTGTGTGTTTTTGTGAGTTTTTGTGTGTCTTAATTCATATGAAAATACACACATTTTCGTGCATCTTAATTCATAGGAAAATACATTTTTGGGGGGCAAACTTGAGAACAATCTTTTGAAAGTTATTAGAGCAATGCATGATGGGCAACGGTGTTCTACACTGACTTTTTTTGTGTCCCACATGTATTTATATATAAAAAACAAACATGTTAACAACACAAGGCATTTCTTCTGCGCGGCAGTCGTGGAGGAAGTGCACAGCTTAGAAGGGACATTGAATCCAAGATGGCGTAGTAGTGCAGTTGTGTTTTTATCGTATGTCTGTAAATAACCTGTAAATACCCTATTTTTCTGTATTTTTCGTACATATTTCCCTATCAGACTTTTCATCCTTCTACAAAATATACTTTCCTGCAACCCGCCTCACTCAATGTGGAACGGATTCTATTATTGACTTACCTTTATCTAGAATCTAGAATCTCCAGTTGAAACTAGCTAGCCAGCTAACTAGCTACTTGCTATTAGCCACAGCTATGCGTATTTCACCAGAACATTGGATTTTTTTCTGCGGGATTCATTTTAATCACTGGACATTAATCACCGGATATTCGGCCAGTCTGCACAGCGCTTATCAAACCAGAACATATCAGTTTTTCCGCCGGAATCACTGAATCACTGGACCTTTAACTCCGGATTCATCGCTACCAGCTAGCTACAACAAAACGGACGCTGTGGTCTGGCTAATCATCCTGAGCTAGGCCCCATCTCCCGGCTATCTACCTCTCTGTCAACCGGACGGGACCACCTAGTGTTGACACGGAGTCCCGCCGATCCTACACGACTGGTCTGCAGACTGAAATCGTCTGATGTGGTTACGACGTTAACCACGAAGATTCCATCCATCTGCCAGCCCGCCCGCTAGCACACGCTAGCCGTGGCCTCTTACTCACTAGTGCTTTACCACCGGGACCTTATGATAACTCAGCTATACAGCTGATGTCTGCTGGACTGTTCCTTTTTACGGTACTACATCCTGTTTATGTTTAGCCTCAGCCCAAACATGGTTAGTTTATTGTTGTTTTGGTTATTTCTAATTGTACTATATCACTGTAGACCCCCAGCCTAGCTAAACCTGCCTTAGATAGCTCCTTTGCCCCTCCCCTATACACGCGGAGACCGACTCAATTGATGCCTCCAGCGATGCTATCTCTTTCATTGTTACCCAACGCTAGGTTTACCTCCACTTTACTCATATCCTTCCACATCCTTGTCTGTACATAATGCCCCTGAATCTTTTCTATAACACCCGAAATCTGCCCCCTTTATTCTATGTACCCAACGCACTAGAAGACCAGTTCTTAAAGCCTTTAGCCGTATCCTTATTCTAGTCCTCCTCTGTTCCTCTGGTGATGTAGAGGCTAACCCAGGCCCTGCAGCCCTCAGTATCACTCCTACTCCCCAGGCGCTATCATTTGATGACTTCTGTTATCGCAAAAGTCTTGGTTTCTTGCACATAAATAAGTTTGAGTTATTCACTGCGTTAGGACACTCTGCCAACCCTGATGTTCTAGCAGTGTCTGAATCCTGGCTCAGGAA
Source organism: Coregonus clupeaformis (assembly GCF_020615455.1). Lineage (NCBI taxonomy): Eukaryota > Metazoa > Chordata > Actinopteri > Salmoniformes > Salmonidae > Coregonus > Coregonus clupeaformis. The sequence goes on along the minus strand of NW_025533887.1, from coordinate 227,765 downwards.
TGCCACCAAAAATTCTGAAATTTCCATCCCCAACTATAACATTTTCCGTCTAGATAGAACTGCCAAAGGGGGTGGAGTTGCAATCTACTGTAGAGATAGCCTGCAGAGCTCTATCATACTATCCAGGTCTGTGCCCAAACAGTTTGAGCTTCTACTTCTAAAAATCCACCTTTCCAGAAATAAGTCTCCACTGTTGCCGCTGCTACAGACCCCCTCAGCCCCCAGCTGTGCCCTGGACACCATATGTGAATTGATTGCCCCCCATTTATCCTCAGAGTTTGTACTGCTTGGTGACCTCAATTGGGATATGCTTAATACCCCAGCCTTCCTACAATCCAAGCTAGATGCCCTCAACCTCACGCAAATTATCAACGAACCTACCAGGTACAACCCTAAATCCGTAAACATGGGTACCCTCATAGATATCATCCTGACTAACATACCCTCTAAATACACCTCAGCTGTCTTCAACCAGGATCTCAGCGATCACTGCCTTATTGCCCTAAAACACTTTAGCGAGCAGGCCTTCCTAATTGACCTGGCCCAGGTATCCTGGATGGATATAGATCTCATTCCGTCAGTAGAGGATGCCTGGTTGTTCCTTAAAAGTACTTTCCTCTCAATCTTAAATAAACATGCCCCATTCAAAAAATACAGAACTAAGAACCGATATAGCCCCTGGTTCTCCTCAGACTTGACTGCCCTTGACCAGCACAAAAACATCCTGTGGCGTACAGCATTAGCATCAAATAGCCCCCGCGATATGCAACTTTTCAGGGAAGTTAGGAACCAATATACACAAGCAGTCAGGAAAGCAAAGGCTAACTTTTTCAAACAGAAATTTGCATCCTGTAGCACTAACTCCAAAATGTTTTGGGACACTGTAAAGTCCATGGAGAATAAGAGCACTTCCTCCCAGCTGCCCACTGCACTGAGGCTAGGAAACACTAACACCACCGATAAATCTACAATAATCGAGAATTTCAACAAGCATTTTGCTACAGCTGGCCATGCTTTCCATCTGGCTACCACTAACCCGGCCACCAACTCTGCACCTCTGCTGCAACTTGCCCATGCCCCCCGCTTCTCCTTCACACAAATTCAGACAGCTGATGTTTTGAAAGCGCTGCAAAATCTGGACCCCTACAAATCAGCTGGGCTAGACAATCTGGACCCTTTCTTTCTAAAACTAGCCGCCGAAATTGTCGCAACCCCTATTACTAGTCTGTTCAACCTCTCTTTCATAACGTCTGAGATCCCCAGAGATTGGAAAGCTGCCGCGGTCATCCCCCTCTTCAAAGTGGGTGACACTCTAGATCCAAACTGCTACAGACCTATATCCATCCTGCCCTGCCTTTGAAAGTATTTGAAAGCCAAGTTAACAAACAGATCACCGACCATTTCGAATACCACCGCACTTCTCCGCTATGCAATCCGGTTTCGAGCTGGTCACGGGTGCACTTCAGCCACGCTCAAGGTCCTAAACGATATTATAACTGGGCGATTGATAATAGACAGTACTGTGCAGCCGTCTTCATCGACCTGGCCAAGGCTTTCGACTCTGTCAACCACCGCATTCTTATTGGCAGACTAAATAGCCTTGGTTTCTCAAATGACTGCCTCGCCTGGTTCACCAACTACTTCTCAGATAGAGTTCAGTGTGTCAAATCGGAGGGCCTGTTGTCTGGACCTTGGCAGTCTCTATGGGGGTGCCACAGGGTTCAATTCTTGGGCCGACACTTTTCTCCGTGTATATCAATGATGTCGCTCTTGCTGCTGGTGACTCTCAGATCCACCTCTACGCAGATGACACCATTTTGTATACATCTGGCCCTTCATTGGACACTGTGTTAACAAACCTCCAAACGAGCTTCAATGCCATACAACAATCCTTCAGTAGCCTCCAACTGCACTTAAACACTAGTAAAACTAAATGCCACCAGACAGGGGTGGAATATCAAGAAGCTGATTAAACAGCATGGTCATTACACAGGTACACCTTGTGCTGGGGACAATAAAAGGCCACTCGAAAATGTGCTGTTTTGTCACAAAACACAATGCCACAGATGGCTCAGGTTTTGAGGGAGCGTGCCATTGGCATGCTGACTGCAGGAATGTCCACAAGAGCTGTTGCCAGAGAATTACATTGTTGTCGCTTCCCTGCCCCGCTGTTTGCTACATTGGTGTCAGAAGTAGTATGGTGTCTATGAGGCCATCAGAATGCACGGCCCGGATGTGTGAGGGGTCTGAGTAGTCGAAGCACGGGACTTGCTTTTATAGGGTGCAGTGTGAGACAGGTTACAATTAGGTTTAACCCTATAGACAGGTTACAATTAGGTTTAACCCTATAGACAGGTTATAATTAGGTTTAACCCTATAGACAGGTTATAATTAGGTTTAACCCTATAGACAGGTTATAATTAGGTTTAACCCTATAGACAGGTTACAATTAGGTTTAACCCTATAGACAGGTTATAATTAGGTTTAACCCTATAGACAGGTTATAATTAGGTTCAACCCTATAGACAGGTTACAATTAGGTTTAACCCTATAGACAGGTTATAATTAGGTTTAACCCTATAGACAGGTTATAATTAGGTTTAACCCTATAGACAGGTTATAATTAGGTTTAACCCTATAGACAGGTTACAATTAGGTTTAACCCTATAGACAGGTTATAATTAGGTTTAACCCTATAGACAGGTTATAATTAGGTTTAACCCTATAGACAGGTTACAATTAGGTTTAACCCTATAGACAGGTTATAATTAGGTTTAACCCTATAGACAGGTTATAATTAGTTAGTTTAACCCTATAGACAGGTTATAATTAGGTTTAACCCTATAGACAGGTTATAATTAGGTTTAACCCTATAGACAGGTTATAATTAGGTTTAACCCTATAGACAGGTTATAATTAGGTTTAACCCTATAGACAGGTTATAATTGGGTTTAACCTATAGACAGGTTATAATTAGGTTTAACCCTATAGACAGGTTATAATTAGGTTTAACCCTATAGACAGGTTATAATTGGGTTTAACCCTATAGACAGGTTATAATTAGGTTTAACCCTATAGACAGGTTATAATTAGGTTTAACCCTATAGACAGGTTATAATTAGGTTTAACCCTATAGACAGGTTATAATTAGGTTTAACCCTATAGACAGGTTATAATTAGGTTTAACCCTATAGACAGGTTATAATTAGGTTTAACCCTATAGACAGGTTATAATTAGGTTTAACCCTATTGCTGCGATGCTTAGGGTGTTTGCCTTTTTCGCCAGCAACCTGGGTTCACTGCCCTGCCCCACTGTTTTCTACACTATTAATATCACAGGCTACCCAACAAAGAGACACAACAATATGAGTGAAAGGATTTGAGGATAATATCAGTTAGTGTTTATTTAGAGTTGTCTTCTGGGTTCAGCCTTCTAGCTTCCTTTATCAATTGGGTGAAATATAACAAATGACATGGCCTCAGAGTTGGGAGATAACCAGTCCCAGTTTAAATCACTATGACAACCATTTCATTATTTCCCCAGAGCAGCAAGGGAATCTAGAGACTCAACCTTTGCAGAATCAGAATCACCTTTATTCGCCAAGTACATTTGCACATACATATGTAGGATCTTAATTTGAACCAGTTTGCTACAGCAGAAAATATTCCTGCAGCAACAGAATATGTGAATTATTATGTGAATTATAATTAATGGACATTTTTGTAGCGGTTGATACATTTTTATTAAGCGAAATTCAAGTCTGGCATTTGTAAGTGGAAATTACAAACTTCAAAAGCCTTTTAAAACCTCAAATACACTACAAGTTTTACATTTCCTGCATTGCGGAAAGTTATTCTGCAGTGGAGGGTAATCAAATTAAGATCCTACATCTGTACACATAATTCTACATGGTGATAGTGATAGACAACATTTAGAGACAGAATACAGACAGAAGAGTTTACACAAATGTCTGTACAACATTATAGACAACTAGGAAGCGTGAGCATAGAGCTATAAGATAATGAACAGTGATATACAGATATACAGTACAGTGGGAATGCAGTGGATATACAGATATACAGTACAGTGGGAATACAGTTGATATACAGATATACAGTACAGTGGGAATACAGTTGATATACAGATATACAGTACAGTGGGAATACAGTGGATATACAGATATACAGTAAAGTGGGTATACAGTTGGTATACAGATATACAGTACAGTGGGAATACAGTTGATATACAGATATACAGTACAGTGGGAATACAGTTGGTATACAGATATACAGTACAGTGGGAATACAGTTGGTATACAGTGGATGTCCACATGTACAGTACCAGTATAAATATATCTAAGAGAGATGAACAGAGTGCTAATGCCGTATAGTTCAGTTATTTAGTGTACAGTTCAGAGATGGCTTGATGTGGTGTGCAGCATAGAGTGTATAGTCCTTTAGTCTCTATGGGCCAGATGGTAGTGTACAGTTCAGAGATGGTTTGATGTGGTGTGCAGCATAGAGTGTATAGTCCTTTAGTCTCTATGGACCAGATGGCCGGTTGGTCAGGAACACAGCATGGGGAAAGAAACTGTTCAGATGGGTCTATAACATCCAATCACATAGGTTTACAGCAGCTAACAGTTGCAACGTTATTGCTAATAACTCAAATTGCCTTATTTAGATAAAGACATAATCTCTCTACAGATGTAGGATCTTAATGTGATCACCCAGTTGCAGGAGAACTAAAACTTGTAGTGTATTTGAGTGTATTTAAGCTTTAAAAAAGGTTTCTGAAGATGATCAATTCCACTTTTGTATTAAAATAATTGTTCATTAATTATAATCCACATAATAATTCAAATGTCCTGTTGCTGCAGGATTATTTTCCTGCTGTAGCAAACTGGCTAAAATTAAGATCCTACATCTGTAGCAATAAACCTCTCTTTGATGTACATGGCTATATCAGGATTGACTTTTGACCATTTGACATATTTTATTTACTGTTGTTTAGGCTGGTTGAATGAGTTGCCTATAAAAGCTACTTCATCTGCAAGAGAACAGGCGGCTGCACCAGCGACTGTCAGAAGTTATGTGATTTCCTCATATGAACGTGAAAGTAAGTGTGTAGCCTACGCAGTTACACAATGGCTGTTGAAACTGTGGCACATATTTCTCGGTAACATTAGAAGTCGGATGAATGTGTTGATATGTAGGAAAGACGGGCAGACCCTGGTAAGTCTAGGCTAAACTACAAACTATTATAAGGTTAGGTCGACGTCAGACATTCAATAGTCAGAGTAGGTTTGAGCTATGATCACTTATCATGCTGACAAATCTGATGGTCTCCGTTTGAAATGGTGTGTAAAATACCATGCCTAGGCTACAAGCTCTGTCCTGCTACTGTTACTGTTATAACGTTATGGGAACTGATCTGAACAGGTTTAGGCTGGTCATCTAGGCTATAGCTGAGGTCAGTGGTGATTTTAGCATGTCAATCTTGGTGGGGCAAAACATAAATAAAGGAGGATGCATGCCAGCAAAGCCACTCTACAACACAACACTAAACAATACATTCATTGCACTATAACGGTGACAAACGGTGACCACAAACTGTTAGGGCCTACATAAAGCAGAGTCCCAACAGCAGAGTCCCAACAGCAGAGTCCCGACAGCAGAGTCCCGACAGCAGAGTCCCGACAGCAGAGTCCCAACAGCAGAGTCCCAACAGCAGAGTCCCGACAGCAGAGTCCCAACAGCAGAGTCCCAACAGCAGAGTCCCGACAGCAGAGTCCCGACAGCAGAGTCCCGACAGCAGAGTCCCAACCGCAGAGTCCCAACAGCAGAGTCCCAACGGCTGTCCTATCATTTCTCTTCATTATTTCTGTTCATATGACAAGGATTAAAAAGGATTTGCCTGTAGATTGTCGACCTGATTCATGATGATGACTGCTGGCTAAGATTTTGAAAGTATGATGTTGACATGATCAGTCCAATCAAAGCTACTGTAGATATAATGTGATTTGACGTCATTTTATCTGTGGCCAATGACCTTCTTGAATGGGCACTTCTAATGTAACTCTGTGGCAGCACCCAATGGGCTTGAATTTTCTAGCTCTACCCTTAGACTTGGCTGTGACGTAGTGTCCCCATGAGTGACAGAACACTGAGCCAATCACGAAGCAATGCTCTGTATTGTCTTCTGGCTTGACCCACCACCACAGAAAGCACTGAGCTAGGCTGAAACACCTGCATTTTGGAGCTGCCTTACTCAAGAAAACAAAAAGTGACCATGTTTTTTTTGCGGCTTTATTAACTCAATTATATATATATTATTTTACATTTTTGCAAACTGATATGTGACACGTATTAATGCCAAAATAACATGCAAAACAGGAAAGGCCACCTGCCCTGAATGACGGGTCACCACTGGCTGAGGTATAGACCATGATCTGCTTTACACAAAAAATTACTGTTATACATTATAACCTAGCCTACTTTAAATAATAAAAAATCTCTTAATTGTTGCAAAAAACCTTTCTGTATAGATCACTGATCCCCCCAAGATCAATCAAGCCTGTTTTAGCCCTTCTGTCTACATTCTCAGATACGTTTAGAAAAGAACAGATTTAAAGATAATAATTGGCTGACTTTTAATGAATACAAATAAGTGTGACACATGGCCTTGTGTTGCTGCACTGTCTATAACTACCTTAACAAACAGTGACCTATTATTATTATTGACAGTTAACATGGAGAAGAGATGTCACAACCAGATGTTCATTTGATTGCATTAAATAGCCTGACTGTTTCAATATGTCTGTTAGTAAATGTTTAGTAAGAGATAATTAATAAATGATAACAATTCACATTCAAGAATTACTGTGTTAACTACAACCAACATGTTGCATCTCTGTTTAGGGGTCAGTGGTCTAAAATGAGTCTCTCTGGGGAGAGAGAGGAGGGGGGTCCTGCCTCTAAAATGAGTCTCTCTGGGGAACATGACACCAAAGCTAAGAGGTGAGATGACAATTTTGTTTAAGAATTATTAAGAGTTTATTTCCTAAATGCTATTTCCACAATAATCAGAAATGGTTGCTTATGGGTACCTTCAATATTACTGTTCTCAGATGTTTAATTAATAGATTTTAGATGTAGATTATTATTATTATTTGTATTGCAAAACGCTATATATCCATTGTTTAGCTGAAATTGATTGTTCGTATCCTGTATATTTGACTGTATTATCTGGTTGTCTCACCTAGCTATCTTAAGATGAATGCACTTACTGTAAATCGCTCTGGGTAAGAGCATCTGCTAAACAGGTGGGGCTCTGCCCTGAATGACAGGTCACCACTGCTCCAAAGCAATTACATGTTGCACAGGAACCACTGACTCGCTGCATGTTTCTATTATCAAGACACCTGCTGGTACCTCTTAACTGGTTAGTACAGCTCATGAGGTGTCCTAAATATCTGCCAACTAGGTGGGAAACTTATGAATAAAGAGGCTTCATGCATAGCTTTAATTTATACCCATAAGAGTAGGACTAAAACGGCTTTATTCTCAGCACTTATACGACACATTTTCTACTCTGAGACGCTTTTTGGATATGGGCCCAGATCTCAAAACATTGTTTTAAAAAACGAATCATTTTGTTTTACATAATAAAAAATGAATATTACTAATGTAAGCCACTGTAAAGACTGGGTTTAGTTTATTGTGTTGCACTGCTCATGTCCGCGTTCTGGAACTGTCCGCGTCCCCGTACAGAACTGTCCGCGTCCACGTACGGTTTGGCGCCAAGCATATTGTCCAGTTACGCGCAGAATGGGCTGAGGTGATGTTGGGGAATAACGACGGAGTTCGTTACAGTGTTGAGACACCGAAGTTTATTGTTCAATTTGCTTTTTTGCTTAATGGTCAGTGACCGTATGAGTGTAGCCAGATCCTTTTCACTCGCTAGTCTTGTTTAATTGTGTGGTTCAACGGGTTCGTCATCATCCTCGAGGGACAGACGAACGACCTGCTAGCTATCCATGCTCTTTACCAGCAGCATCCTAGTTATCCTAGCTACCACTACATCATCACCGGCTGCCTGCATTTCTTGTGGACCGATGGAGCTCCCTGGTTGTTTCTTCCACCTGTTAAATACCGTGGAGGGCTTCTCCCTCTCTCGTTGACGGATGCTGGCTACCTACCATCCCTCTGTCCGGTTCTCCTCTCTTCACTAGATGGACGGTAACTTTAGTGTTTAATCCCTCTGTGTCCAAGGACTGAACTTTTGAATATTATTTTCGGGGCGCCTCAAGTGACATTTTTTACAACGTTTATTTCTGATAAAATTAGTTCATTGCATCCGCCATGGAGCCCAGTTTCATAATATTACCTTCTGTCCCTGGTTATGATGTAATTGCGAAAAAACAGGGCTTATTTTAGGGTATTTTTCACCCTACCAGCTCCTATTAGTTCTATTGAGCTCCGTTGCACCGACTCGCCTTCAGAACATTCTATTCCCAGCCCATTGTTCTGCGTCACAATGCCAGCTTCACTATTGTTATCAATGAGACCTGCCTGCGTTAACCCTGTAGGTTTACCTCAGGTAACTTATTATTAACAAGGTTACGGCTACTTGGTGAGCGTTAACCCTGTAGGTTAACCTCAGGTAACTTATTATTAACAAGGTTACGGCTACTTGGTGAGCATTAACCCTGTAGGTTTACCTCAGGTAACTTATTATTAACAAGGTTACGGCTACTTGGTGAGCATTGACCCTGTAGGTTTACCTCAGGTAACTTATTTTTAACAAGGTTACAGCTACTTGGTGAGCGTTAACCCTGTAGGTTTACCTCAGGTAACTTATTATTAACAAGGTTACGGCTACTTGGTGAGCGTTAACCCTGTAGGTTTACCTCAGGTAACTTATTATTAACAAGGTTACGGATACTTGGTGAGCGTTAACCCTGTAGGTTTATCTCAGGTAACTTATTATTACCAAGGTTACAGCTACTTGGTGAGCGTTAACCCTGTAGGTTTACCTCAGGTAACTTATTATTACCAAGGTTACAGCTACTTGGTGAGCGTTAACCCTGTAGGTTTACCTCAGGTAACTTATTATTACCAAGGTTACAGCTACTTGGTGAGCATTAACCCTGTAGGTTTACCTCCAGGTAACTTATTGTTACCAAGGTTACAGCTACTTGGTGAGCGTTAACCCTGTAGGTTTACCTCAGGTAACTTATTATTAACAAGGTTACGGCTACTTGGTGAGTGTTAACCCTGTAGGTTTACCTCAGGTAACTTATTACTAACAAGGTTACTGCTACTTGGTGAGCGTTAACCCTGTAGGTTTACCTCAGGTAACTTATTATTAACAAGGTTACGGCTACTTGGTGAGCGTTAACCCTGTAGGTTTACCTCAGGTAACTTATTATTAACAAGGTTTCGGCTACTTGGTGAGCGCGCACACTGTTCACCTGAGTACATGTTGTGGTCACCTATAGTGAGGTGAGACACAGTCTAAGAGGTGTTGTCTGGCGGATAGCCATCAAACATTAAACATTTTCTGGTCATGGTTAACCATATTTGTTTTAAGAAAAAAGTGTACAATCTAAACAAAACGCAAGTCCCTGTCCTCTTTTTCAAGATGTGGCCGATTTTAAACAGCCAGAAGACATTTTTTAATTAAGAAATAACAATTTTTTTGAGGACTTGTGGTTTCTAAATGGCTGCTGGATAATTTGATATGCACGAAATCTTCGTTCATAGGCATCAAATTGAGCTGAATGCTGTGCAGGTTCACTGAGTTGCAAACCAAATGGGTATAATGGGGTGATTGTTGTCTAATCTGGTGGTCTAGCTAATGGATTTGTAGATCAGACGCAGTTGCTACCTCAGATTATGAGCCTAAGCCTAGCAAGTGTCATGAAGTGTCAGGTCTCTTGCAGTGGTCTAAGGCCACTAGAGATCCTGGTTCGAATCCAGACTGTTGTAGCCGGCCGCGACCGGGAGACCCGTGACAAAAAGAAAATTGTACATGTGATGAATGAGTTATGTAGTACCCACATACGGCCACAAGGAGGAGCAAGAGTGCCATAAACCCATACTGTTTTTTGCCATAAAAACCCTAAACCTAACAATCAATCAAATGTATTTATAAAGCTCTTTTTACACCAGCAGATGTCACAAAGTGCTATACAGAAACTCTAACCCTACTTATAACCTATTTTAGCATTAACCGTAACCCTAATTCTAGGGTAGGGTAGCCTAGAACACTTTTATAAACTATTTTGCTAATAATATTAACTTAGTAAATACAATTTTATTATTATTTTGTTACTCAAAACCTGTCTAAGCGTTTTGCTGTTTTTTTTTTTTTTTATTAGTTATTTTATGATATTTATTATTGCAAGGCAGAACACTTAGACACATTTGTGTTATTTTTCTAATATGGTTTGAATTGGGTGACCTAGTAACCTCTGTGTGAAAGTCCAGCAATTGCCATGGGATAGGTGGGGCAGGTTTGAGACTGATCAAAGGAATTAACAAGAAAAATAGACTTTATTTTTCAGCTGCCTCACTAATGTCCGTACGTAAATTAATAACTTGTAATGCTAAATATTTCCAATAGATGGCAGCAGAAGACCATGAAGCATCAGTTATAGGCTACAAGCAGCAATATGATTGACATAAAATAGCGTGCAACCAAATACTATATGTCCCATGTCTAAAATGGTCACTCATTACTTTAGTTAGCTATATATCTCGTATTAGGCCTGTGATGCTTTTGGAAGAGCAATTAAATAGTGACTATAGCAGGTGTTGAACCCCAGGTAAATAATCACTAGTCAGATGCTCCAACCTCAACCCTAGTATACATGCATTATGAAATATCTAATATTGCGATTAAACAACCTCGGAATAGATAAGACAAGAGTGCGTCTTCCAGCCGGCCAATAAATTACATCATGTAACCCTCCCGGTAAGCAAATGTACCTCAACATGCCCCTCGCTTGTGCTAGAAGGCAGAGTGCTCGCTGCCGCTGACGGCACAAGCTTTTAGGAGTAAATAACCTATAGAGTAATAATAAACATCACAGTAATCTGTTAAATGCTTTTTCAGTCGTTCCTCTTGCGTTAGCAGTGCTTCATATGCCTTCCCAGAAGACATTTTTTACATCAGCAGTTGTCACAAAGTGCTTATATAGAAACCCAGTCTAACACCCCAAAGAGCAAGCAATGCAGATGTAGAAGCACGGTGGCTAGGAAAAACTCCCTAGAAAGGCAGGGACCTAGGAAGAAACCTAGAGCGGAACCAGGGGGTCAACCATGTGATTCTATGCTTAGGGGAGATCTTCTGTGTTTAAAGTGACGCATGAAAAAAAAAAAGTTTCTAACGATTCACAACTTTCTACATCTAACGACGCTGTTCTACAGAGTTCTATAGAGTTCTACAGAGTTCTACAGAGTTCTACAGAGTTCTATAGAGTTCTATAGAGTTCTATAGAGTTCTACAGAGTTCTACAGAGTTCTATAGAGTTCTATAGATATGAGCGTTTTCAAGTGCAACGTTAATAACAACGGTTTTTTTAACCAGCTCAGAGATTTAACAATGTTCCTACGAATGTTCTATCAATAAACTTAACCTTAAGATGCTTTTGTATAAGAACATCTGCTAAATGACAAAAATGTAATGTTTTACGTACAGATCTCATAATTACTGTATTGAATTTTGTACATTTGGACAGAATTTTTGTTAAAAAATGTAGTTATTTGTTACATTTGACTGTGTAAAACCTAGCAGTACTACTTATTTCTCTGAGAGTGAGGCAGATATATATTAATACTGTGTAAAACCTAGCAGTACTACTTATTTCTCTGAGAGTGAGGAAGATATATTATTACAGTGTAAAACCTAGCAGTACTACTTATTTCTCTGAGAGTGAGGCAGATATATATTATTACTGCGTAAAACCTAGCAGTACTACTTATTTCTCTGATAGTGAGGCAGATATATAGCATTTTGCAAAAAAACATGATTATTTGTCTGTCTGAAATGAAACCATCAAGTGATAGATTTTAAACAAATACATGCCTGTCGTTGAACAATCCCATGCCATGATTAGATAGTGAAAAAACACACCAATCTCTTTCATAATTTCTTTAAACAATAAAAGATAATTTACCAACATTTCTGAAAATTGATATATAGCGTTTTGGAATGAAACTCTTCTTATGTTTCCCCATCTGAGCTCAGAGTAGATGAGAGATGTAATGTTTGTCTCTGTTGTGTTGAAGTCCAATCAAGCAGGAGAGACCAGCCTCCACTGTACCCAGCTGTGTGTCCATGAAGAGTGACAAGTCTATGAATCTTCCTATAGTGTTTAGAGAGGGAGACTTTTCTAACCTAAACCTTTTTTCCATTTTCATAGTCCTGAAACAATATTAAACTAACACAACATTCCCTCCCTGTGTGTGTGTGTGTGTGTGTGTGTGTGTGTGTGTGTGTGTGTGTGTGTGTGTGTGTGTGTGTACTCCCTGGATGAGGAAATGTAATCTGATGTTTTGTCCCCAGAAACCAACTGGAGAGATCAGAGTCAGAGATTCTCAGTGGTCAGTCTTCCCAGAGTCATCAAACAGACCTGGCCTCCATATTCAGTGTATGTGGTCCTGTTATGTACATTTGTTTTTGTTTACCTCAAGTAAAGGTGATCTGTCAATCATTCATTAATGTGTTAATGAGAAAGCATTTAGTCTCTTGCTTAACTGATTTACTTGATTTATTTTAGTTGCTTGAAGAGAATATTATGACATTTGTGAAGAACGAGCTGAAGATGTTCAAGAGGATTCTTAGTCCAGAACTCCCAGAAGGCTTTGAGAGTCAGAAGCAGGATAAGGAAGTGGTGGATGCTGAAGATGAGAAGCAGGAGAGCAGTGCCAGAGAGGGGCTCTGAAGATCACACTGCACGTCCTGAGGAAAATGAACCAGAAGGAGCTTGCTGACACACTGGAGAAAAGTAAGAGCTGTCTGCCTCATGTTGAATGCTGTTTTAGAACATTTAAAAGCTGTAGCTAAAGTACAGCTAAAGTAGCTGTGTAACTCAGTGATATTGTAGCAGCCTTAACACAACACCTAGTGACCTCATCAAGTAGCAGCAGGGATGTGTTGTGTTGATTCATTTAGACAGAGAGAAGAGGAGAGACAGAGGAGAGACAGAGGAGAGACAGAGGAGAGAGAGAGAGAGAGAGAGAGAGAGAGAGAGAGAGAGAGAGAGAGAGAGAGAGAGAGAGAGAGAGAGAGAGAGAGAGAGAGAGAGAGAGAGAGAGAGAGAGAGAGAGAGAGAGAATATACTCACACCAGTCTGTAATGCATTATGAAAACATTTATACAGTCAGTTGAGCGAAATAATTATTATAATTTAAAATGTCATAACAGTCCTAGAATACTGTAGGCTTTAAATCAGACGTAATATTAATATCCTCTGTGTTATTTCTTCATTCAGATGAGCTTGCTGTGATTTGCCAACGTCAACTCAAATCTAATCTAAAGAAGAAGTTTCAATGTGTATTTGAGGGGATCGCTAAACAAGGAAACCCAACACTTCTCAATAAGATCTACACAGAGCTCTACATCACAGAGGGTGGAACAGGAGAGGTCAATAAGGAACATGAGCTGAGACAGATTGAGACAACAACCAGGAAACAAGCAAGACCAGAGACTGCAGTCAAATGTAACGACATCTTCAAACCCTTAACTGGACAAGACAAATTTATCAGAACTGTGCTGACAAAGGGAGTCGCTGGCATTGGAAAAACAGTCTCTGTGCAGAAGTTCATTCTGGACTGGGCTGAAGGAAAAGCAAATCAGGATGTCCAATTTGTATTTTCATTCCCTTTTCGGGAGCTGAATTTGATGAAAAAGGAAAAACACACTTTGATTGAACTTCTCAATCACTTCTCAATGGAAACCAAAGAGTCAAGAATCTCCAACTACGACAAGTACAAAGTTCTGTTCATCTTTGATGGTCTGGATGAGTGCCGACTGCCCTTAGACTTCCAGAAGAACAAGATCTGTTGTGACGTCACAGAGTCAACCTCAGTGGATGTTCTGCTGACAAATCTCATCAAAGGAAATCTGCTTCCCTCTGCTCTCCTCTGGATAACTACCCGACCTGCAGCAGCCAATCAGATCCCTTCAGTGTGTGTTGACCAGGTGGCAGAGGTACGAGGGTTCAATGACCCACAGAAGGAGGAGTACTTCAAGAAGAGATTCAGTGATGAGGACCTGGCCAGCAGAATCATCTCACACATAAAGACATCAAGGAGCCTCCACATCATGTGCCACATTCCAGTCTTCTGTTGGATATCTGCAACAGTCCTTGAACACATGGTGAGTACAGACAAGAGAGAAGAGATGCCCAAGACTCTGACTGAGATGTTCATACACCTTGTGGTGTTTCATTCCAAACAGAAGAATGAAAAATATCTTGGGAAAGAAGAGACAGGTCCACACTGGAATAAAGAGAGCATTCTGTCACTGGGAAAACTGGCTTTTCAACAGCTTGTGAAGGGCAATCTGATTTTCTATGAAGAAGACCTGAAAGAGGCTGGCATTGATGTCAAAGAAGCATCAGTGTACTCAGGATTGTGCACACAGCTCTTTAAAGAGGAATGTGGGCTGTACCAGGACAAGGTGTACTGCTTCGTGCATCTGAGCATTCAGGAGTTCCTGGCTGCTGTATTTGTGTTCCTCTCATTCATCAACAACAATGAGAATCTAATGGCCGAACCTCAAGTTACTGCTGTTACTGTCTACAAGAGTGCTGTGGATAAAGCCTTACAAAGTGAGACGGGAAACCTGGACCTGTTCCTCCGCTTCCTTCTGGGCCTCTCACTGGAGTCCAATCAGAAGCACTTACGAGGTCTACTGACAAAGACAAGAAGCAGCTCACAGAGCCATGAAGAAACAGTGAAATACATCAAGAAGAAGATCAGGAAGAATCCCTCTCCAGAGAAGTGCATCAATCTGTTCCACTGTCTGAATGAACTGAATGACCATTCTCTAGTGGAGGACATCCAAAGCTACCTGAGCTCAGGAAGTCTCTCAGAAGAAGAACTGTCACCTGCTCAGTGGTCAGCTCTGGTCTTTGTGTTGCTGACTTCAGAAAAGGAGCTGGATGTGTTTGACCTGAAGAAATACTCCAGATCAGAGGAAGGTCTTCTGAGGCTGCTGCCAGTGGTCAAAGCCTCCAGAGCTGCTCTGTGAGTACATAAAATGACATTTAAGTACTAATCATCAGGAAGAAATATTCAGTTTAGAGAAATATATGTATTATTGAGAAACATATTGAATCAATGCATTGATGTTCACATTAGTATAACAATATGACCATACAATTCTAGGAGACGGAAGATGAATCTATATGTAGTTTAAGAGAATAAACCAAATGCATCTGCCATTGTCCTTCTACACTACTGGTGTTAAAATAACAGTGTGTTTGTGAAATCATGATGATCTCTCTGTCAGGCTGTCAGGCTGTGGAGTCACAGAGAAAGGCTGTGCTTCTCTGGTCTCAGCTCTGAAGTCAAACCCCTCACACCTGAGAGAGCTGGATCTGAGTAACAATGACCTGAAGGATTCAGGAGTGAAGCTGCTCTCTGCTGGACTGGGGAATCCCCACTGTAAACTGGAGACTCTGAGGTCAGTATTCCTGTAGTTGGTCAACAAGTGATAACTGTTCACCAGATCCACATGTGTTTACCAGGCACACATAGTCCACACCATATGTGTTTGGACAGTGAAGCTTACAGTTTTACATTTGGTGCTCTGCTCCAGCATTTTGGATTTGAGATGGAATGTTTCATATTAGGCAACAGTATATAATGTCACCTTTTATTTGAGGATATTTTCATACATATCTGTGTTACTGTTTAGAAATGAAAGCACTTTATGTGTCTAGTGCTCCCATTTGAAAAAGTCGTAATAATTTGGACATATTCACTTATATTGTATTAAAGTAGTCTTAAGTTTAGTATTTGGTCCCATATTCCTTACCTTCATGATTACATCAAGCTTGTGATTCTACAAACGTGTTGAATGCATTTGCAGTTTGTTTTGGTTGTGTCGTATCGGATGAATGGTGGCAATTATTGCTGATGAACAAAAGGAGTCTGCTCATACTGCACGTTGATCATAAGGTTTATTCAGATCACAAGCTTCAGCATGGGTGACAGACTCGCGAGGTCTGGAGAGCAGTGTCCTCCAATTCTAATTGCTGCTCTGACGTCTTCCTCCCCTAACCCCCTTATTTATAAACAATGAAACTCCCCTCCTCTGGCCAATCACCAGTCTCCCCTTTATATAGCCTTCCAAGAGTTGAATGGCTCCTCTACTGTTCAATCCCCGTATCTTACAACCCACTTCCTGTCTGTCATATGTGACGTCACGCTAAAACCTTCCCTCTCGATAGCAATAATCAACCTTCCATTTCTTCATGAAAAACATTTAACAAAGACATAATTTTAATACACTACATATTCCCCCCTTTCGAGACAACCTAAACGTCTCGAAACCAAACAGAATAGGATTATGACTATTAACCATTTATCTTATTGAGTATCTTTAACATTAAACCAAACACATTATCCTCTAGAGTGTAAATACCTTTCTATGAAATACCTGTTTATGAAGTGTGAATACATTACTATGACATATGAAGAAATCTCTATGGAGTGTAAGAGCGAAAAACTGTCCAGCAGCCATCCATCCATATCAATCAAGACAGTAAAATTCTCTCACGGTCCCTCTGCCCCAGGCAACCACCGTCGGTACTCCAGATAACCTCATAACTCATGTAAATGCATTTGAAACTATGATGCAATTAAATACACATGTAAGCCCCTGCAAACAAAATCCTATCCATAAACATCCATTGTACGGCTGGTCAACCCATAGGACCGGACAATGAAACTCTCCCTTCCTAGCCTCTCTGTCCCTAAACATTCACCGAAATAAACAAAAACATCTAAGATCCTTACATGTAGTCAATAACATCAAACATCATTCTACCAAAATTAATACCTAAAAATATGACACAATTATGTATTACACATGTCTATATTTCATTGCAAACACTGGAATGTAGTCCACTACACTTCATCTCCCCTGTAGTGTCCTCTTCCAATGGACTTGTTGATGATGGAATCAGCCACACCCTCCTTGTTTCATCTCCTCCAGTCATATTGTCCCTTCATATTGTCTTTGTTTGAGTATTCCAATCTCCACATGTTCTCCCAAATGCTTCTGGAATGACAAGAAAATAAACGACCAAACAGTATCTTTTGCAAAACAACATTTTCAAATTAAACCTCAACATCAATTTAAGAATATAAAAATGACATATAAATGATGTATGAATCACATTAACCTATCCCCCCCTTGATTCATAAAATCATTCTAAAATCATACTAAAAAAAAAATGTTTTCCTTGAAACAATAAAAATAAAATGATCAAATAATCAAAAAGGATATTTATCCATTCAGTAGTCCATCTAGACCCCCTCGTCCGTCTTCGTCCAGATCCGGAACAATCAACAACGGCATCTGAGTGTTGTCTCCAGGAATCACTCTCCAACCTATCTCAATATCATAACTTTCTCAAAGATCAGTAACAAATTACAAACATCACAGTGTTATCAAAGCTGAAACTAAAATCTGACCCATCACTGCCCCTACTGGCCTAATTCATCTTGCAACCAAATCTTCTCAGATCTCCCAAACACATCCCTTATAATGCATCTATAACCCCAGTGATCTTATCTGAACTATCTGGACTCAAAGTATAACTAATATTTATCAATATGATCTTCCCAAATGTTACACCATACCATGAATAAAGTCCCCCCTTCTCCCTTAGATTCATCCTTCAATGATAGGCTTGAAGACTATGACATGTCGCCATGTCACCCTATTTTGAACTCTAGTTTCAAATTGATCTGTGTTCGGTGCTACTCCTCTTTTAATAGTAAAAGCCTCATATGGAAGCTTCAACGTTGACATGTAACCAAATCCTGTTAATTCATAATGTAAGAATATATATTCTTTATCACCCCCAAACCCCTATATATCTCTAAAATTCCCCAGAGTCACATTGTCAGTCAAAAGCTAATCGTTTAACCATCAAAGTCCTGCTCTTCTTACTACCTGGTATATTAAACATTACATTATATTTGTCATCTCTAACCTTATGTTCATGCTTATCCAAAATTATCATCTAACATCCCAATCTGATCTTCCCATAAACACACCCTTTACCTCATATGTTTTATTAGAACAAAAACAACTTTTAGCCCTCAATATTTCACCTGAATACTCCAGGGTTCCGTTGTTACCTAATTTTCCTTTCCCATTTAACAATTCCCATAGGGTAATTCATTTACCCACGAACACTACCTAAACCTAGGCTTAAACCACTGTTCTGACAACGACATTATTTTATCGGTCAATGACTGTTGCTGATACCATAGTTATGACAAAGCATAAAACTGAACCACACCTGATAGAGGCTGCGCGACCGTCTAACACGTCTGGTGCTGGAATCCTCAACAGACATGGACCTTCAAGATTCCTCACTGATCTTACAGAATGAGTTAATATATCTCCAATTTCCACAACAGAAGAACGAGCGGTACTGATCAGATACCTCTCCCTGTCTGTCATTAAAATCAAAGATCTCATCCTGTCCTTTCATGATGAATCTATATTCTCTCTACTACTCTCTGTTCTCCTATTTTAACCCCATTCGTACTATCATTGACCGCACTCTCCATCCGTAACATAACCCATGAGTCTAACATTCCCCATTTAATTTCAGAAAAGTTGTTGTCGATGTCATACTCCCTACATCGTATCATTAATCCCTTCCAAAGTTATCATTAAAGTAGTTGATTTATTAACCTTAATTACTTCTAGTGCAAAAGTTCCCATTATCCTCTGTGTATTATCTACTGTTGGAGTGACTACTATAATCTACACTTCCTGAACTCCCTTGGTGACTGCGGAAGCTTCAACAGATTTCAAATCTTCCATTATAGGCATCACTTTATGAATTACATAGCCCTTTAACCAATAATTCCTAACCGGAACAAATTCTAATGCTTGCACTAGATAAGTACACATATTCTCCCTGACCTTTCTCTGTAACATTACGCAACATAAGTGAACAGTCACTCCTAACCTCTTCTAAACTATACCTCCTTTTACTCCTGGTCCTGACAACAATACTTATTCTCCATAATTATCTCTCCATATGGGAGAAACGTCCCCATCCTAAACCCTAATAAGTAGTTTTCCCTAACATTGGTGCTGTATTGGTTCCCTTATAATCAAATGCGATATATTTATGGCTTTAATAACTATCAATGTTGAAAGAGTTAAATTGCTTCTTACTGTTGTTATAATAGACTCACGTGTTGATGTCCTTAGTTACTCCTAGTTTTCCCCAGTTTTCCCCTAAGACTTTGAACTCTTTACTTGTACCAAATACACCTATAATTACCTTGATCTTCCTACTCTACAGTGTCATTCACCATTGTTCTCTCTCTCTCTCTCACTACTAACTTTGAAACTTAGCTTACTGTCTTAGAGTCCCTTCAACCTAGCCTACCCCTAACTTATTTTAATCTAATCTTTTCTCTCATAACATTTAAAACCTTTTCCCCTGACTTATTGACAAAATCTCTTACCACCAAATTTTAGAATATGTGATTGGGAAAGTTCCCCACCTGCTTCTGACTCATTACACACAGACTTGGCAAAACGACTAACCACCTTTTAGCCTAGCCTGAAATCCCTTAGTGTAAGAATGTACCCCAGAATAATAATCACCCCTTTTAACTTTTCAGACAGATTGTCTTAATAGACAGTCTAGTGTACATCTTATTGTACAATTCAATTTAAACAATGCATCTCTTCCCAACACTGCCATAACAGTTTCTTCTAATATTAGTATCTTAAGAGTAATTAACTGTTTTACTACCTCAAATCCCTATCCTAATTCGTTATCAATTAGTGAGATGTTTAACCTCTTTAGGCTGAACCCAGATAAGTTTTCCCCTATTCACTATCCCTTCTAATGGTCGGTTGTTTCAACTGTTAGCTATTTCCTCTTCTTCTCTAATCGATGCTCTCAGCAATGCACCCCCCTTCATCTCTTCTAGAACAGGTGATCTTCACTTTCTCCTTCATCTTCCTCTGTTGTTTTCTCCTGTTCTTGGGATTCTCTCAGCAGTTTTCTTGGTCCTGTTCCTTCTCGTCGTTGACATATCAGTATTCTTCAACCTTAGTTCTAAGTTCTGTCCTCGAAATATCATCATCTTCTTACTAGTGGGCTCTTCTTGACCTCAATGTGTTCTTCTCCTTCCATTCTTGAATTCTTCATCCAATCGTGTTACTTCTTATTCGATTTATCCAGGCATGATAAGCAATCTGCCTATATCTCCATTTCTTCTTTGCTCTTGTACCCTTCTTTCTTCAACCTTCATCAGAGATCAAGTCTCCAATATCCTTCTTTCCTCTCTTGCCAACTTCCTTCTGATCACAGAGTCATATCCACCCATGACCTCTCTCAATCACTCTCATCTTCATCATCCTCATCTCCTTAAGTTCCCAGACATCCCGGTTTTCCTTCCTTCTGGAGTTTTGAATTCATCTTCATCGTCGTTTCTGCTCGTATTCGTCTTCATCTCTGATGCCATAATCACCATGCTAGATGATCACTGAAAGCTTCCTTCTCGTAAGGTGGGTGTCTTTCTGCTGAATCCGTATGTGAGAAAGGTGTACTAACATCTGCCATTAGTCTTTCTAACACTACTCTCTAACCCTACTTTGATTAAAAAATGACTATTTTAATAAATTTTCCCCTATATCAAGCCTTTTATATTCCTTTATTGTGAACTATGTTATTTTAGACTGTATAGCCTATGGCTTCCCCCCTTAAATTATTAATATAACCCTAAGAACCCCAAAAAATAAAAAAATAAAATAAAATATGAATATTAAAAAATTCAATTAAATGCCTTATTCAAAAACCATTTAATTAAAAATAAAAAAACCAATTAAAAACTCAATTAAAAATTATGAATAATTTAAAACCAATTCTTTATTCCTATATCACCAATTTATCAATTAGTGTTGGCTATCTTACCACAACCCATCAACTGCAAGTAAATGCAAGTTAGTCATCTTCAGACTAAAATACCCATAAACAAAGCCTTTAACCCCTTGCTCTAACCCCTAATTATCATAAATTTACAGAAGAATCCTCAATCCATCCTTGATTCCCAACACATCTGTAATCAAACCCCAGTGATACACAGAGCTTCCAAAATGCAATTTTTAATGAAATAGTATTTGCCAAGCCTATGTAAAATTGTCATAACATCACATATCTTGTTAGGATGATTTTGTGTACTAGCCTGATCCGATCCTCTCGTCTGCCTCGTCACACCTTGTCACGTGACGCACACGTCAGCCCCTTCTCTCTCTCTCCTCTCGTTCCATGTTCCTCTCATATTTCACAAAAACATAGAAACACACACGATTTCAGCAGTTAATGCAATCACTGAGTATTTCCAACCATTCAATATTCGTTCGTTCTACATTATTCACTCTAAGACTAAACTCAGAACTAAATAGATCGCTCAAAAACATTTTTTATTTTAATCCGTCTTTTAATTATTTAATTCAATTTATTATAATCCGCTAACATATATTCAATTTATAAATTTACTACATCTCTACAAATAGTTTAACGTTCACATAACAGTTACTTTAACGATTTTAAAAGAGTCATGTTCACCTTTCTTTTCCGGTAGCCATTAAACCCCTGACAAGAAACCCCAAACAACATATGACCTTACGCCACCATTTTGTTTCGTAGGCTCAGCATGACCGCATGTCGTAGCTCTAGCCCTGTAAAATCACGCATGCGCACATCCAATCAAAAACACGTTTTCACCTCCACTAAATGGATAACAGTCCAGCTGTACCTTTCGTTCCCCTCCTAGTCAACCAACATTTAACAGCGCTCACAAAACATACAACCTGACTTACAGACAGTGACAAGTTTAAGAGACTTTAATCCATCGCAATGGAATCTCTAAGGATATCCGTTAGCATGTAGCACGCAACACAATTAGCATGTAGCATTAGCATTTAGCTTAGCCTAAGGTACACTGCGGCACAAAACACAATTAGCATGTAGCATTAGCATCCACCTCAGCCACCATGTAGAATGTAGCATGATTCACACTTTAGCCTTACAAACATTAGCCTTAGCAACGATGTACCACGTGGCCTGAAACAATCAAGCATTAGCTTCAGCCTCCAGCCAAATGCGGCCTACTAGCTATACAAATGAACACCCCGCACCGTGGCCAAATCATTGTCTATCCGTAATATCTCCTTCTAACTTTGTGTTGCCGTAAGTTCTGGATAATCATAGAGAGGTTACCCCAAGCATTATAGTTCGTCAACCATACGATGAGTATATAACATGCATATAATTCGTCCAGCTTAATAATTCCCAGAATTAACCTTACACCACATAACGCGTTGCAAGGATTTTATGGCCCATTCCTAAAGAATCGCCTCGGTCCGAGGGCTTTTCCGTATTCACGGTGCCCTAAAAATGCATACGTATCCCAACATTATTCTCTACCAATCCATTTGTACAATCCATTGTTGTAAACAGCGTTTACACATCAACCAAATTTAGAATATTTTCGTTCAGACTCCCAGTTAACAGCCATAACGCCACCCGAAACACGGTCATAAGGGTACATTCCTCCAGTGTACACAAGCAGTAACAAAACTAACAACTTAGCTGTATTTAGTCGGGTCATGACTCCAGACCGAAGTCAGCCTGAGTTAGCCTGGCGACTCCAAATGCAGCAAAGAAGGATTGCATAATCCCTCCTGGCAAGCTCGCCATTTGTCGTATCGGATGAATGGTGGCAATTATTGCTGATGAACAAAAGGAGTCTGCTCATACTGCACGTTGATCATAAGGTTTATTCAGATCACAAGCTTCAGCATGGGTGACAGACTCGCGAGGTCTGGAGAGCAGTGTCCTCCAATTCTAATTGCTGCTCTGACGTCTTCCTCCCCTAACCCCCTTATTTATAAACAATGAAACTCCCTCCTCTGGCCAATCACCAGTCTCCCCTTTATATAGCCTTCCAAGAGTTGAATGGCTCCCTCTACTGTTCAATCCCCGTATCTTACAACCCACTTCCTGTCTGTCATATGTGACGTCACGCTAAAACCTTCCCTCTCGATAGCAATAATCAACCTTCCATTTCTTCATGAAAAACATTTAACAAAGACATAATTTTAATACACTACAGTTGTGTTTTGGATGATGTTTTTCCCAATAGAAACTGAATGGTGAATAATGTCCTGTCATTTTGGAGTCACTTCACTTGTATTGTCAGTAAGAATAGAAGATGTTTCTGAACACTTCTACATTCATGTGGATGCTACCATGATTATGAATAATCATGAATTAATCGTGAATGATGATGAATGAGAAAGTTACAGAGGAACAAGGATCATACCCCCTCTGTTATTGGTAATGGTGAGAGGTTAGCATGTTTTGTTGTAGCCTCTGTAACTTTCTCACTCATTATTATTCATGATTCATTCATGATTGTTCTTAATCATGGCATCATCAGGATTAATTTAGTAGTGTTTAGAAACATGTTATCTACTCACTTAGACAGAAAATTACTCCAGTCATCATCCACCATTCAGTTACTATTGGACAAAACATAACCCAAAACACAACCAAAACAAACTGCAAATGCAACCAATGAGTTTGAGACCAAATACTCAACTTTTGACTACTTTAATACAATGTAAGTGAATTGGTCAGAATACTTATGACTTCTTCAAATGGGGGGACTAGATACTTAAAGTGCTTTCATTTCTAAACGGTGAAACAGATATGTATTAAAATACCCTCAAATAAAAGGTGACATTATATACTGTCACCTCATATGAAACCATTGATCTCAAATCCAAAATGTTGGAGTATAGAGCCACATTTAAAATGTTATCTTCACTGTCAAACTAGATATGGTGTGGACAGTATACTCAATACAATCTAAATCTGATACCTCACTGTCTGTCTTTTGACTGATACTGCTTTTTAAACTGCTCTGGTCAGTCTACTCAAATATTTGTACTATACATTTTTCTATCTACAAGCAATATTATGATTTTTTCTAATAATAATATATATATGGCAGGTTTCAGGACACTGGTATGAATGAAAAAATATACTGCCACTATTTTCACCACCAAAGAATAGCAGTGTGGTTTTAATATGATTTGACTCTTTGCAGGCTGTCAGGCTGTCTAGTCACAGTGGAAGGCTGTGCTCCTCTGGTCTCAGCTCTGTTGTCAAACCCCTCACACCTGAGAGAGCTGGACCTGAGTAACAATGACCTGAAGGATTCAGGAGTGAAGCTGCTCTCTAATGGACTGAGGATTCCCGACTGTAAACTGGAGACTCTGAGGTCAGTATTCCTGTAGTTTGTCAACAAGTGATAACTGTTCACCAGATCCACATGTGTTTAACAGGCACACATAGTCCACACCATATGTGTTTGGACAGTGAAGCTTACAGTTTTACATTTGGTGCTATGCTCCAGCTTTTTGGATTTGAGATATAATGTTTCATATTAGGTGACAGTACAGAATGTCACCTTTTATTTGAGTATATTTTCATACATATCTGTGTTACTGTTTAGAAATGAAAGCATTTATGTGTCTAGATCTCCCATTTGAAAAAGTCGTAATAATTTGGACATATTCACTTATATTGTATTAAAGTAGTCATAAGTTTAGTATTTGGTCCCATATTCCTTACCTGCAGTGATTAAATCAAGCTTGTGATTCTACAAACTTGTTGAATACATTTGCAGTTTGTTTTGGTTGTGTTTTGGATGATGTTTTTCCCCAATAGAAACTGAATGGTGAATAATGTCCTGTCATTTTGGAGTCACTTCACTTGTATTGTCAGTAAGAATAGAAGATGTTTCTGAACACTTCTACATTCATGTGGATGCTACCATGATTATGAAGCATGCATTGGTGTTCACATTAGTATAACAAT
Organism: Coregonus clupeaformis; assembly: GCF_020615455.1. NCBI lineage: Eukaryota > Metazoa > Chordata > Actinopteri > Salmoniformes > Salmonidae > Coregonus > Coregonus clupeaformis. Next base: position 202,587 of record NW_025533887.1, on the reverse strand, counting down.
ATGACCATACAATTCTAAGAGACGGAAGATGAATCTATATGTTGTTAAAGAGAATAAACCAAATGCATCTGCCATTGTCCTTCTACACTACTGGTGTTAACTTAACAGTGTGTTTGTGAAATCATTAAAATCTCTTTGTCAGGCTGTCAGGCTGTCTAGTCACAGAGGAAGGCTGTGCTTCTCTGGTCTCAGCTCTGAAGTCAAACCACTCACACCTGAGAGAGCTGGATCTGAGTAACAATGCCCTGAAGGATTCAGGAGTGAAGCTGCTCTCTGCTGGACTGGGGAATCCCCACTGTAAACTGGAGACTCTGAGGTCAGTATTCCTGTAGTTGGTCAACAAGTGATAACTGTTCACCAGATCCACATGTGTTTACCAGGCACACATAGTCCACATCATATGTGTTTGGACAGTGAAGCTTACAGTTAAAAATTTGGTGCTATGCTCCAGCATTTTGGATTTGAGATATAATGTTTCCTATCAGGCAACAGTACAGAATGTCACCTTTTATGTGATGTTAATGGTGAGAGGTTAGCATGTTTTGTTGTAGCCTCTGTAACTTTCTCACTCATTATTATTCATGATGATTCATTCATGATCTTTCTCAATCATGGCAGTCACAGGCTTGATTTAGTCATTGCATTCAAAGAATATGGGACCAAATACTAAACTTTTGACTACTTTAATACTCTATAAGTTAATTGGTCAGAATACTTGACTTCTTGAAAAAGGGGGACTAGATACATAAAGGGCTTTTATTTTTCTAAATGGTGAAACAGATATGTATAAAAATACCCTCAAATAAAAGGTGACATTATATACTGTCACCTCATATAAAACATTTGATCTCAAATCCAAAATGCTGGAGTATAGAGCCACATTTAAAATGTTATCTTCACTGTCAAACTAGATATGGTGTGGACTGTATACTCAATACAATCTAAATCTGATACCTCACTGTCTGTCTTTTGACTGATACTGCTTTTTAAACTGCTCTGGTCAGTCTACTCAAATATTTGTACTATACATGTTATTCTCTACAATCAATATATGATCATTTCTAATAATGAAACATTCATTAATTTATGAATAGATATGGCAGGTTTCAGGACACTGACATATCTGAATATGTTGAAAAAATATATTGCCACTATTTTCACCACCAAAGAATAGCAGTGTGGTTTTAATATGATTTGACTATTTGCAGGCTGTCAGGCTGTCTAGTCACAGAGGAAGGCTGTGCTTCTCTGGTCTCAGCTCTGAAGTCAAACCCCTCACACCTGAGAGAGCTGGACCTGAGTATCAATGACCTGAAGGATTCAGGAGTGAAGCTGCTCTCTGCTGGACTGGGGAATCCCCACTGTAAACTGGAGACTCTGAGGTCAGTATTCCTGTAGTTGGTCAACAAGTGATAACTGTTCACCAGATCCACATGTGTTTACCAGGCACACATAGTCCACACCATATGTGTTTGGACAGTGAAGCTTACGGTTTTAAATTTGGTGCTATGCTCCAGCATTTTGGATTTGAGATATAATGTTTCATATTAGGCAACAGTACAGAATGTCACCTTTTATTTGAGGTTTTTCATACATATCTGTTTTTCCGTTTAGATAGGAAAGCATTTTATGTGTCTAGTTCTCCCATTTGAAGAAGTCGTAATTATTTGGACAAATTCATTTAGTCAGAAGTTTAGTATTTCGTCCCATATTCCTTACCTGCAGTGATTACATCAAGCTTATGATTCTACAAACTTGTTGAATGCATTTGCAGTTTGTCTTGGTTGTGTTTTGGATGATGTTTTTCCCAATAGAAACTGAATTGTGAATAATGTCCTGTCATTTTGGAGTCACTTCACTTGTATTGTCAGTAAGAATAGAATATGTTTCTGAACACTTCTACATTCATGTGGATGCTACTATGATTATGAATAATCATGAATGAATCGTGAATGATGATGAATGAGAAAGTTACAGAGGAACAAGGATCATACCCCCTCTGTTATTGGTAATGGTGAGAGGTTAGCAAGTTTTGTTGTAGCCTCTGTAACTTTCTCATTCATTATTATTCATGATTCATTCGTGATTTTTCTTAATCATGGCATCATCAGGATTAATTTAGTAGTGTTTAGAAACATGTTATCTACTCACTTAGACGGAAAATTACTCCAGTCATCATCCACCATTTTAATATTGGGCAAAACATAACCCAAAACACAACCAAAACAAACTGCAAATGCAACCAATGAGTTTGGGACCAAATACTAAACTTTTGACTACTTTAATACACTATAAGTGAATTGGTCAGAATACTTATGACTTCTTCAAATAGGGGGACTGGATACATAAAGTGCTTTCATTTCTAAATGTTGAAACAGATATGTATTATAATACCCTCAAATAAAAGGTGACATTATATAATGTCACCTCATATGAAATATTTGATCTCAAATCCAAAATGCTGGAGTATAAAGCCACATTTAAAATGTTATCTTCACTGTCAAAATAGATATGGTGTGGACTGTATACTCAATACAATCTAAATCTGATACCTCACTGTCTGTCTTTTGACTGATACTGCTTTTTAAACTGCTCTGGTCAGTCTACTCAAATATTTGTACTATACATTTTTCTATCTACAATCAATATTATGATTTTTTCTAATAATAATATATATATGGCAGGTTTCAGGACACTGGTATGAATGAAAAAATATACTGCCACTATTTTCACCACCAAAGAATAGCAGTGTGGTTTTAATATGATTTGACTCTTTGCAGGCTGTCAGGCTGTCTAGTCACAGAGGAAGGCTGTGCTTCTCTGGTCTCAGCTCTGAAGTCAAACCCTCACACCTGAGAGAGCTGGATCTGAGTAACAATGACCTGAAGGATTCAGGAGTGAAGCTGCTCTCTGCTGGACTGGGGAATCCCCACTGTAAACTGGAGACTCTGAGGTCAGTATTCCTGTAGTTGGTCAACAAGTGATAACTGTTCACCAGATCCACATGTGTTTACCAGGCACACATAGTCCACACCATATGTGTTTGGACAGTGAAGCTTACGGTTTTAAATTTGGTGCTATGCTCCAGCATTTTGGATTTGAGTTATAATGTTTCATATTAGGCAACAGTACAGAATGTCACCTTTTATTTGAGGTTTTTCATACATATCTGTTTTTCCGTTTAGATAGGAAAGCATTTTATGTGTCTAGTTCTCCCATTTGAAGAAGTCGTAATTATTTGGACAAATTCATTTAGTCAGAAGTTTAGTATTTCGTCCCATATTCCTTACCTGCAATGATTACATCAAGCTTATGATTCTACAAACTTGTTGAATGCATTTGCAGTTTGTCTTGGTTGTGTTTTGGATGATGTTTTTCCCAATAGAAACTGAATGGTGAATAATGTCCTGTCATTTTGGAGTCACTTCACTTGTATTGTCAGTAAGAATAGAATATGTTTCTGAACACTTCTACATTCATGTGGATGCTACTATGATTATGAATAATCATGAATGAATCGTGAATGATGATGAATGAGAAAGTTACAGAGGAACAAGGATCATACCCCCTCTGTTATTGGTAATGGTGAGAGGTTAGCATGTTTTGTTGTAGCCTCTGTAACTTTCTCATTCATTATTATTCATGATTCATTCGTGATTTTTCTTAATCATGGCATCATCAGGATTAATTTAGTAGTGTTTAGAAACATGTTATCTACTCACTTAGACGGAAAATTACTCCAGTCATCATCCACCATTTTAATATGGGGCAAAAACATAACCCAAAAACACAACCAAAACAAACTGCAAATGCAACCAATGAGTTTGGGACCAAATACTAAACTTTTGACTACTTTAATACACTATAAGTGAATTGGTCAGAATACTTATGACTTCTTCAAATAGGGGGACTGGACACATAAAGTGCTTTCATTTCTAAATGTTGAAACAGATATGTATTATAATACCCCTCAAATAAAAGGTGACATTATATAATGTCACCTCATATGAAATATTTGATCTCAAATCCAAAATGCTGGAGTATAAAGCCACATTTAAAATGTTATCTTCACTGTCAAAATAGATATGGTGTGGACTGTATACTCAATACAATCTAAATCTGATACCTCACTGTCTGTCTTTTGACTGATACTGCTTTTTAAACTGCTCTGGTCAGTCTACTCAAATATTTGTAATATGCATTTTTCTATCTACAAGCAATACTTTGATAATTTGTCATTTCCAATAATGATACATTCATTTATGAATAGATATGGCAGGTTTCAGGACACTGATATATCTTAATATGTAGAAAAAATATACTGCCACTATTTTCACCACCAAAGAATAGCAGTGTGGTTTTAATATGATTTGACTCTTTGCAGGCTGTCAGGCTGTCTAGTCACAGAGGAAGGCTGTGCTTCTCTGGTCTCAGCTCTGAAGTCAAACCCCTCACACATGAGAGAGCTGGACCTGAGCTACAATCACCCAGGAGACTCAGGAGTCAGACTGCTCTCTGCTGGACTGGAGGATCCACACTGCAGGCTGGAGAAACTCAAGTATGTAGAGGGTTTATGTCAATGTTCATATCAGACATGTTGGAGTTATCAGGCTAGTTAAGACAAACATTCTGACCACCACTTGGACTAAGTTATATAAAGACTGTGTATGTGTGTGTGTGTGTGTGTGTGTGTGTGTGTGTGTGTGTGTGTGTGTGTGTGTGTGTGTGTGTGTGTGTGTGTGTGTGTGTGTGTGTGTGTGTGTGTGTGTGTGTGTGTGTGTTTGTGTGAGTTCAGGTGTATCCCTCAATGACTGTCTGTTCTTCTGCTTACCGCTACAGTGTGGAACATGGTGGAGAGAACACAATGAAACCTAGACTTAGAAAATGTGAGTGTTGACTGCTGTGAAGAATATGACTAAGAATAAGTCTTAATTCAAGTGAAGTCAAAGTCAAAGACCACCATCATTACTTACTTGGTCATATTAAATATCAGCTGTAGTTCTACAGAAGCACAAATGGGGACACCAAAGTTTACAAAGAGTTGCTTTGACAATGTGTGTGTCTGTGTGTGGCGTGTTCGTGTGACTTTAGAAACGTGTGTGTTCAGGGTGTGTGTGTGTGTGTAATTAATGGGAATAAGTGTTTTTTATATGACCATACAGTATAACATATGATCATTGAACAAATCTCAAGTTACCTTAACTTCTCCTTTTAATACCTAGAAACATCTACATTAAATGAATTAGTGAAAAGTGAGTTAACATTCTAATGTGAATGATGATGATTTCTAATATTGTGTCTGGTTTCATCCATCAGATGTCTGTGATCTCACACTGGACCTAAACACAGTAGACAGACTCCTCTCTCTGTCTGAGGAGAACAGAAAGGTGACATGTAGGAGAGAGGAGCAGCCGTATCCTGATCACCCAGAGAGATTTCAGTATTGGAGTCAGGTGCTGTGTAGAGAGGGTCTGACTGGGCGCTGTTACTGGGAGGTAGAGTGGAGTGGGAGAGAGGCTGATATAGGAGTGGCATATAAAGGAATCAGCAGGAGAGAAAGGGGTTATGACTGTAGGCTTGGATACAATGACACGTCCTGGAGTCTGTTCTGCTCTGACATCGGTTACTCTGCCTGTCACAATAATAAGTCCACTACCATATACGTCCCCTCCTCCAGCTCCCACAGAGTAGGAGTGTATCTGGACTGGCCAGCCGGCACTCTGTCCTTCTACAGAGTCTCCTCTGACACACTGACCCACCTGTACACATTCTACACCACATTCACTGAGCCCCTCTATCCAGGGTTTAGGGTTCATGTTGACTCCTCAGTGTCCCTGTAAATAATAACCATGGTAACACTGACACACACACACACACACACACACTGGACACAAACACACACACACACAAACACACACACACACTGGACACACACACACACACACACACACACACACACTGGACACACACTGGACACACACACACACTGAACACACACACGCTGGACACACACACACACACTGGACACACACACACACACACTGGATACACACATACACACACACACTGGACACACACACTGGACACAAACACACACACACTGGACACACACACACACACACACACTGGATACACACACACACACACACACTGGACACACACACTGGACACAAACACACACACACTGGACATGCACACACACACACACACTGAACACATACACAAATTGAACATACACACACATTGAACATACACACACACATATACTGGACACACACACACACACACACATATACTGGACACACACACACACACACACATATACTGGACACACACACACACTGGACACACACACACACACTGGACACACACACACACACTGGACACACACACACACACACACTGGATACACACACACACACACACACTGGACACACACACTGGACACAAACACACACACACTGGACATGCACACACACACACACTGAACACATACACACATTGAACATACACACACACTGGACATACACACACACACACTGAACACACACACACTGAACACACACACACACACACTGAACACACACTGAACACACATACACACTGGACACACAAACACACTGAACACACACACACTGAACAAACATACATACACTGGACACACACACACTGAACACACACACACACTGGACACACACACACACTGAACACACACACACACACACAATGGACACACACACACTGAACACACACTGAACACACATACACTCTGAGCACACACACTGAACACACACACACTGAACAAACATACATACACTGGACACACACACTGAACACATACACAGACTGAACACACACACACACACACACAGGACACACACACACACACTGGACACACAAACACACACTGAACACACACTGAACACACACACACACTGAACCCACACACACACACACACTGGACAAACACACTGGACACACACACTGAACACACACTGGACACACACACTAGACACACACACACTGAACACATACACACACTGAACACACACACACACTGAAACCACACACACACTGGACACACACACACACTGAACACACACACACACACTGAACACACATACACACTGAACACACACACACACACACACACAGAGCACACACACACTGGACACACACACTGAACACATACACACACTGAACACACACACACTGGACACACACACACTGGACACAAACACACACTGAACACACACAAACGCTGGACATATACACACTGAACACACACACACACACACTGGACACACACACACACTGAAAACATACACACACACTGGACATACGCACACACACACACAATGGACACACACACACTGAACACACATACATACACTAGACATACACACACACTGAACACACACACACAAACTGGACACACACACACTGGACAGACACACACGCTGGACACACACACACACACACACACACTTATACTGGACACACACACACACACTGGACACACACTCACACACTGGACACACACACACTGAACACACACACACACACTGAACACACACACACACTGAACACACATACATACACTAGACACACGCACACACTGAACACATACACACACACACTGGACACACACACACACACACACACACACACTGGACACACACACACTGGACACACACACACACACACTGGACACACACACACACACTGGACACTCACACACTGGACACGCACACACACACACACTGGACATACACACACACACACACTGGACACACACACAAATACACACACACTGGACACACACACACACACACACACACACACACACACACACACTGGACACACACACTCACACACACTGGACACACACACACACACACACACTGGACACACACACACAATGGACACACACACACACACACACTGGACACACACACACTGGACACATTTCCTTGTGTAGGATTTTGATGAAAGGAAATCCCATATAGCCTACTGGACAGGACATTTTTATGGCATCTTCTGTTTGGGTGTCTCAGGTCAGGTCTGAGCCATGATCAGAATGTGTCTCTGTGTCTATTTCCAGCCCTGCCATTTCTACCTGTCCTGATCTAGTGTTTCACCCCTGACCTCCTCACACCGTCTCACTGTCCATGTCTGCTTTTAGCTCCCACCTCTACTTCACTGTGTTATAATGGACCTTATGCTTGTTTTGTCACCTCTGTAACCAGTTATCAAACATACTGACCTTTCTGACCCTATCCCATGGCCCTACTTTCTAGAAATGAACATTTAAATTCCTCTATGAGTTTTGTTTCGTGTCGATTTACTTATTTATGTATTTGTTGTATATTGGGGTTGTGCTGCAGAGCATCATGGGGGTTTGTATTTGTTGAGATGATCACGTTCCAGATAAATGGTTGAACTAATTCCTGTCTCCTGTCTCATCATTATTGAATTGTTATACAGACGTGGTCATGAAACCCACGAGACATAACAAAAGATTGGTGATGAGTAAGTCTGAATCTACAGCAACTATTCTGTCTGGAAGAAGTGGGTTTTTACAACTGTTTTAAACTGTTATTTTCTGTGGTCCAGTCTAGGCTAATGTTAGCACAGTGTATTGCTAGCAGAGGCAAGTGCATAGTCCAGCTAGCTAAGAAAGAGCGTTAACCAGTGGTGTAAAGTACTTAAGTAAAAATACTTTAAAGTACTACTTAAGTAGTTTTTTGGGGGTATATGTACTTGATTTTACTATTCATATTTTTGACTACTTTTACTTTCACTTCACTACATTCCTAAAGAAAATAATGTACTTTTTACTCCATACATTTTCCCTGACACCCAAAAGTACTCGTTACATTTTGAATGCTTAGCAGGACAGAAAATGATCCAATTCACACACTTATCAAGAGAACATCCTTACTGCCTCTGATCTGGCAGACTCACTAAACACAAATGCTTTGTTTGTAAATTGTCTGAGTGTTGGAGTTTGCCTCTGGCTGAACGTACATTTTAAAAACAAGAAAATCGTCTGGTTTGCTTTATGTAAGGAATTTGAAATGATTTATACTTGTACTTTTACTTTTGATACTTAAGTATATTTAGAACCAAATACTTTTAGACTTTTACTCAAGTAGTATTTTAATGGGTGACTTTCACTTTTAGTTGAGTCATTTTCTATTAAGGTATCTTTACTTTTACTCAAGTATGACAATTGGGTACTTTTTCCACCACTGGAGTTAACATCGTCATGGACGGCAGAAAAGGACTCGAGACGGACATCGGAGTGGGAAAACAACGTGATTAAAAAGGAGGAATATACAGTGATTAAAGGAAAGGACATTTATTCAACTGTGAAGACAAACCTTTTAATTAAATCTGCTAAATGAGCGAACTTAGGAGGAAACGTCAGTGAGTGAAGTGAATGAAGATCACGTGACTGAGGAAAATATTGCTTTGGTTCAGGACAATATTGAAGTGAGTGACAATCAGGAGCTTATTGAGAAATTAACAATTATTGGAATTGATGGAAATATTGGACAGTTTGATAAAAGTATTGAACAGTGGAGCTCATATACAGAACGGTTTGAATATTTTGTTCTTGTAAATGACATGGATGAGGACAACATTGTGCCTACATGTTTTAGTGTAATGGGGCTAAAAGACATTTAATTTACTAGACAGCCTGACAGCCTGCACAGAGTCAAATTATATTAAAACCTCACTGCTATTCTTTGGTGGTGAAGATATTGACAGTATATTTTTCAACATTTTCATTTAAATCAGTGTCCTGAAACCTGCTCTATCTATTCATAAATGGATGTTTCATTATTAGAAATGACAAATTATCAAAGTATTGCTTGTAGAGAGAAAAATGTATAGTCCAAATATTTGAGTAGACTGACCAGAGAAGTTTAAAAAGCAGTATCAGTCAAAAGACAGACAGTGAGGTATCAGATTTAGATTGTATTGAGTATACAGTCCACACCATATCTACAGTGCATTCAAAAAGTATTCAGACCCCTTGACTTTTTCCCACATTTTGTTAAGTTACAGCCTTATTCTAAAATAGATTAAATTAGTTATTTTTCCTACATCAATTTACACACAATACCCCATAATGACAAAGTGAAAACAGGTTTTAGACATGTTTGCAAATATATAGAAATACCTTATTTACAGAAGTTTTCAGACCCTTTGCTATGAGATTCGAAATTGAGCTCATGTGCATCCTGTTTCCGTTGATCATCCCTGAGATGTTTCTACAACTTGATTGGAGTCCACCTGTGGTAAATTCAATTGATTGGACATGATTTGGAAAGGCACACACCTGTCTACATAAGGTCCCACAGTTGACAGTGCATGTCAGAGCAAAAACCAAGCCATGAGGTCGAAGGAATTGTCCGTAGAGCTCCGAGACAGGATTGTGTCGAGACACAGATCTGGGGAAGGGTACCAAAAAATGTCTGCAGCATTGAAGGTCCCCAAGAACACAGTGGCCTCCATCATTCTTAAATGGAAGAAGTTTGGAACCACCTAGATTCTTCCTAGAGCTGGCCGCCCGGCCAAACTGAGCAATCGGGGGAGAAGGGCCTTGGTCAGGGAGGTGACGAATAACCCGATGGTCACTCTGACAGAGCTCCAGAGTACCTCTGTGGATATGGGAGAACCTTCCAGAAGGACATCTCTGCAGCACTCCACCAATCAGACCTTTATGGTAGAGTGGCCAGACGGAAGCCACTCCTCAGTAAAAGAAACATGACAGCCCGCTTGGAGTTTGCCAAAAGGCACCTAAAGACTCTCAGACCATGAGAAACAAGATTCTCTGGTCTGATGAAACCAAGATTGAACTCTTTGGCTTGAATGCCAAGCGTCACGTCTGGAGGTAACCTGGCACCATCCCTACGGTGAAACATGGTGGTGGCAGCATGCTGTGGGGATGTTTTTCAGTGGCAGGGACTGGGAGACTAGTCAGGATCGAGGGAAAGATGAACAGAGCAAAGTACAGAGAGATCCTTGATGAAAACCTGCTCCAGAGCGCTCTGGACCTCAGACTGGGGTGAAGGTTCACCTTCCAACAGGACAATGAGCCTAAGCACACAACCAAGACAACACAGGAGTTCTAAAAACCCATAACTTTGTCATTATGGGATGTTGTGTGTAGATTGATGAGGAAAAAAAACAGTTTAATCAATTTTAGAATAAGGCTTTAACGTAACAAAATGTGGAAAAAAGTCAAGGGGTCTGAATACTTTCCCGAAAGCACTGTGTAACTATACACTATATATACAGCAGTATGTGGACACCCTTTCAAATTAGTGGATTTGGATATTTCAGCCACACCGGTTGCTGACAGGTGTATAAAATCGAGCACACAGCCATGCAATCTCCATAGACACTAAGCGGTCCCGTTCTGTGAGCTTGTGGCCTACAACTTCACGGCTGAGCCGTTGTTGCTCCTAGACGTTTCCACTTCACAATAAAAGCACTTAGAGTTGACCGGGGCAGCTCTAGCAGGGCAGAAATGTGACTTGTTGGAAAGGTGGCATTCTATGACGGTGCCATGTTGAAAGTCAATGAGCACTTCAGTAAGGCCATTCTACTGCCAATGTTTGTCTATGGAGATTGCATGGCTGTGTGCTCGATTTCATACACCTGTCAGCAACGGGTTTGGCTGAAATAGCGAATCCACTAATTTGAAGGGTTGTCCACATACTTTTGTATATATAGTGTATTTCCCTGGTATATTACTCAGGTCCCACCAGTCCAGTTATGCTGCTCTGGCGCCATCCTGTGGACTGCTGGGAACACAACTTCAACTCCATTACATTCAATGTATCCCACAAAGTGCCACTTGGCTGGACAAAGCAGTCTGAATGGAAATCAGGTACATATATGAAATCAAGCAGACACACAGCCTTACATGTCATATCACTGAGTCTCAGTTTAAATCACGGTTTAAACATAACAAGTCATTGCAAGTGAAACCATTTCTCAATTTGGTTTTAGGTTTTATTTATTCACACCAAAGAAAAGAAGTGAAAGACAAAACACTGCAGATAAATAAACAGGTAAAAACGGTGTTCAGGTGAGGCTGGAAGCTCAAAAGGGCTGATATGAAAACCACACCACAAATAAAAGTAAAAAAAAAAACGTTTGTTCAATCAGTTAAACAAAACATATTAATGTTCATTATAAATGTATATATATATATAAGTGGTTTGCGAAAGTATTCACTCCCCTTGGCATTTTTCCTATTTTGTTGCCTTATAACCTGGAATTAAAATTGATTTTTTTGGGGTTTGTATCAATTGTTTTACACAACATGCCTACCACTTTGAAGATGAAAATTATTTTTATTGTGAAACAAACAAGAAATAAGACAGAAAAATTGAAAACTTGAGCGTGCATAACTATGGTTCTGCTGGTGTACAGCAATCTTTAATTCATACCACAGATTCTCAATTGGATTGAGGTCTGGGATTTGACTAGGCCATTCCAAGATATTTAAATGTTTCCCCTTAAACCACTCAAGTGTTGCTTTAGCAGTATGCTTAGGGTCATTGACCTGCTGGAAGGTGAACCTCCGTCCCAGTCTCAAATCTCTGGAAGACTGAAACAGGTTTCCCCTCAAGAATTTCCTGTGTTTAGCGCCATCCATCATTCCTTCAATTCTGACCAGTAAGAGCTGATATATCATGTAGATTAAACACAGTGGAGAAACACTGTAAAACCACTCAGAGAGGTATTCATCTACAGGACTGGGACACTGTAAAACCACTCAGAGAGGTATTCATCTACAGGACTGGGACACTGTAAAACCACTCAGAGAGGTATTCATCTACAGGACTGGGACACTGTAAAACCACTCAGAGAGGTATTCATCTACAGGACTGGGACACTGTAAAACCACTCAGAGAGGTATTCATCTACAGGACTGGGACACTGTAGAACCACTAAGAGAGGTATTCATCTACAGGACTGAGACACTGTAAAACCACTCAGAGAGGTATTCATCTACAGGACTGACACACTGTAAAACCACTCAGAGAGGTATTCATCTACAGGACTGAGACAATGTAGAACCACTCAGAGAGGTATTCATCTACAGGACTGGGACACTGTAGAACCACTCAGAGAGAGGTATTCATCTACAGGACTGGGACACTGTAAAACCACTCAGAGAGGTATTCATCTACAGGACTGAGACACTGTAAAACCACTCAGAGAGGTATTCATCTACAGGACTGAGACACTGTAAAACCACTCAGAGAGGTATTCATCTACAGGACTGAGACACTGTAGAACCACTCAGAGAGGTATTCATCTACAGGACTGGGACACTGTAAAACCACTCAGAGAGGTATTCATCTACAGGACTGGGACACTGTAAAACCACTCAGAGAGGTATTCATCTTCAGGACTGGGACACTGTAAAACCACTCAGAGAGGTATTCATCTACAGGACTGACACACTGTAAAACCACTCAGAGAGGTATTCATCTACAGGACTGAGACACTGTAAAACCACTCAGAGAGGTATTCATCTACAGGACTGGGACACTGTAAAACCACTCAGAGAGGTATTCATCTACAGGACTGGGACACTGTAAAACCACTCAGAGAGGTATTCATCTACAGGACTGGGACACTGGAGAACCACTCAGAGAGGTATTCATCTACAGGACTGGGACACTGTAGAACCACTCAGAAAGGTATTCATCTACAGGACTGGGACACTGTAGAACCACTCAGAAAGGTATTCATCTACAGGACTGAGACACTGTAGAACCACTCAGAGAGGTATTCATCTACAGGACTGGGACACTGTAAAACCACTCAGAGAGGTATTCATCTACAGGACTGGGACACTGTAAAACCACTCAGAGAGGTATTCATCTACAGGACTGGGACACTGTAAACCCACTCAGAGAGGTATTCATCTACAGGACTGGGACACTGTAGAACCACTCAGAGAGGTATTCATCTACAGGACTGGGACACTGTAGAACCACTCAGAGAGGTATTCATCTACAGGACTGGGACACTGTAAAACCACTCAGAGAGGTATTCATCTACAGGACTGAGACAATGTAAAACCACTCAGAGAGGTATTCATCTACAGGACGGAGACACTGTAGAACCACTCAGAGAGGTATTCATCTACAGGACTGAGACACTGTAAAACCACTCAGAGAGGTATTCATCTACAGGACTGAGACACTGTAAAACCACCCAGAGAGGTATTCATCTACAGGACTGGGACACTGTAAAACCACTCAGAGAGGTATTCATCTACAGGACTGAGACACTGTAGAACCACTCAGAGAGGTATTCATCTACAGGACTGGGACACTGTAAAACCACTCAGAGAGGTATTCATCTACAGGACTGGGACACTGTAAAACCACTCAGAGAGGTATTCATCTACAGGACTGAGACACTGTAAAACCACTCAGAGAGGTATTCATCTACAGGACTGGGACACTGTAAAACCACTCAGAGAGGTATTCATCTACAGGACTGGGACACTGTAGAACCACCCAGAGAGGTATTCATCTACAGGACTGGGACACTGTAAAACCACTCAGAGAGGTATTCATCTACAGGACTGAGACACTGTAGAACCACTCAGAGAGGTATTCATCTACAGGACTGGGACACTGTAAAACCACTCAGAGAGGTATTCATCTACAGGACTGGGTCACTGTAGAACCACTCAGAGAGGTATTCATCTACAGGACTGAGACACTGTAAAACCACTCAGAGAGGTATTCATCTACAGGACTGGGACACTGTAAAACCACTCAGAGAGGTATTCATCTACAGGACTGGGGACACTGTAAAACCACTCAGAGAGGTATTCATCTACAGGACTGGGACACTGTAGAACCACTCAGAGAGGTATTCATCTACAGGACTGGGTGGGTATTATTAGTCTGTTCTGAGTAGAAATTGATATAAACAGTGATTAAAACACAAAAACAGCGAGTTTAGTGCCCAGATTCTGACACTTATCTCCAAGAAGAGAATTCCCATTTACAGATATTTTGATACTACACGCAAAGGGGTTCTTCGTTTGTCCCCATAGGAAAACCCTTTTTTGTTTCAGGTAGAACCCTTGGGTGGTGAAAGGGTTCCACTTGTAACAAAAAATGTTTATTTTCAGAGGGTTCTCCTACGAAGATAATTGAAGAACCATTATGGTTCTAGGTAGCGCCTTCTTTTAGTGTAGTCTGAGCTGAATTTATAGAACATGACTTTTCCTGTTGATTCTTCTGCTCCAAGTCTTTCTCTAGTTCAGAGTTCTTCTGCTTCAAGTCTTCAGAAGTTTTCTCTAGTTCAGAGTTCTTCTGCTTTAAGTCTTCATAAGTTTTCTCTAGCTCAGAGTTCTTCTGCTTTAAGTCTTCATAAGTTTTCTCTAGCTCAGAGTTCTTCTGCTTTAAGTCTTCAGAAGTGTTCTCTAGCTCAGAGTTCTTCTGCTTTAAGTCCTTAGAAGTTTTCTTTAATTCAGAGTTCTCCTGCTTCAAGTCTATATCGATGTTTCTGTTCTATTGCTCTAGCTCATATATCCTCCTCAATAGTTTGTCAGAATTCTCCTCAGCAGAATCTTCTTCCACTTTAATAACTTGCATCTTCATCTTTTTACAGAAGCTCCCTTTCCGTTCCTCCTCCTCCTCCTCCTCAGTGTCACTTTCCTAAGCATGACACACACAGTTCACAGTTTAGTTTCTCTAACTGAAATACAAAGAAATGGTTCATCAAATAGGAGTATTTATCAAATTGGGGTATTGTCAATGGCATTCAGGAACGTTAAATAACAGAAAATGACCTCGAGTTATCTTTGTCTTTCCAGCGTTGCCATGGTGGCCTTTGTGTCCCCCCGTCTCCAGTGACCTCGACCAGGATGTGTGTTTGCATTGTTGGGACGGTGTAGTGTCGCCTGACATGGCTCTCACAGGAGGAGGCAGTGTAGCTCAAACAGTCTAATGTCTCTTCAAGCCTCTAGGCTGGTTAGATATCAGTCAGACAGTCTAATGTCTCTTCAAGCCTCTGGGCTGGTTAGATATCAGTCAGACAGTCTAATGTATCTTCAAGCTTCTGGGCTGGTTAGATATCAGTCAGACAGTCTAATGTCTCTTCAAGCCTCTGGGCTGGTTAGATATCAGTCAGACAGTCTAATGTCTCCTCAAGCCTCTGGGCTGGTTAGATATCAGTCAGACAGTCTAATGTCTCTTCAAGCCTCTGGGCTGGTTAGATATCAGTCAGACAGTCTAATGTCTCTTCAAGCCTCTGGGCTGGTTAGATATCAGTCAGGAGGAGGCAGTGCAGGTCAGACAGTCTAATGTCTCTTCAAGCCTCTGGGCTGGTTAGATATCAGTCAGACAGTCTAATGTCTCTTCAAGCCTCTGGGCTGGTTAGATATCAGTCAGACAGTCTAATGTCTCTTCAAGCCTCTGGGCTGGTTAGATATCAGTCAGACAGTCTAATGTCTCTTCAAGCCTCTGGGCTGGTTAGATATCAGTCAGACAGTCTAATGTCTCTTCAAGCCTCTGGGCTGGTTAGATATCAGTCAGACAGTCTAATGTCTCTTCAAGCCTCTGGGCTGGTTAGATATCAGTCAGGAGGAGGCAGTGCAGGTCAGACAGTCTAATGTCTCTTCAAGCCTCTGGGCTGGTTAGATATCAGTCAGACAGTCTAATGTCTCTTCAAGCCTCTGGGCTGGTTAGATATCAGTCAGGAGGAGGCAGTACAGGTCAGACAGTCTAATGTCTCTTCAAGCCTCTGGGCTGGTTAGATATCAGTCAGACAGTCTAATGTCTCTTCAAGCCTCTGGGCTGGTTAGATATCAGTCAGACAGTCTAATGTCTCTTCAAGCCTCTGAGCTGGTTAGATATCAGTCAGACAGTCTAATGTCTCTTCAAGCCTCTGGGCTGGTTAGATATCAGTCAGACAGTCTAATGTCTCTTCAAGCCTCTGGGCTGGTTAGATATCAGTCAGACAGTCTAATGTCTCTTCAAGCCTCTGGGCTGGTTAGATATCAGTCAGACAGTCTAATGTCTCTTCAAGCCTCTGGGCTGGTTAGATATCAGTCAGACAGTCTAATGTCTCTTCAAGCCTCTGAGCTGGTTAGATATCAGTCAGGAGGAGGCAGTGCAGGTCAGACAGTCTAATGTCTCTTCAAGCCTCTGGGCTGGTTAGATATCAGTCAGGAGGAGGCAGTGCAGGTCAGACAGTCTAATGTCTCTTCAAGCCTCTGGGCTGGTTAGATATCAGTCAGACAGTCTAATGTCTCTTCAAGCCTCTGGGCTGGTTAGATATCAGTCAGACAGTCTAATGTCTCTTCAAGCCTCTGGGCTGGTTAGATATCAGTCAGACAGTCTAATGTCTCTTCAAGCCTCTGGGCTGGTTAGATATCAGTCAGACTGTCTAATATATCTTCAAGCCTCTGGGCTGTTTAGATTTCAGTCAGACAGTCTAATGTCTCTTCAAGCCTCTGGGCTGGTTAGATATCAGTCAGGAGGAGGCAGTGCAGGTCAGACAGTCTAATGTCTCTTCAAGCCTCTGGGCTGGTTAGATATCAGTCAGACAGTCTAATGTCTCTTCAAGCCTCTGGGCTGGTTAGATAGCAGTCAGACAGTCTAATGTCTCTTCAAGCCTCTGGACTGGTTAGATATCAGTCAGACAGTCTAATGTCTCTTCAAGCCTCTGGGCTGGTTAGATATCAGTCAGACAGTCTAATGTCTCTTCAAGCCTCTGGGCTGGTTAGATATCAGTCAGACAGTCTAATGTCTCTTCAAGCCTCTGGGCTGGTTAGATATCAGTCAGACAGTATAATGTCTCTTCAAGCCTCTGGGCTGGTTAGATATCAGTCAGACAGTCTAATGTCTCTTCAAGCCTCTGGGCTGGTTAGATATCAGTCAGACAGTCTAATGTCTCTTCAAGCCTCTGAGCTGGTTAGATATCAGTCAGACAGTCTAATGTTTCTTCAAGCCTCTGGACTGGTTAGATATCAGTCAGACAGTCTAATGTCTCTTCAAGCCTCTGGGCTGGTTAGATATCAGTCAGACAGTCTAATGTCTCTTCAAGCCTCTGGGCTGGTTAGATATCAGTCAGACAGTCTAATGTCTCTTCAAGCCTCTGGGCTGGTTAGATATCAGTCAGGAGGAGGCAGTGCAGGTCAGACAGTCTAATGTCTCTTCAAGCCTCTGGGCTGGTTAGATATCAGTCAAACAGTCTAATGTATCTTCAAGCCTCTGGGCTGGTTAGATATCAGTCAGACAGTCTAATGTCTCTTCAAGCCTCTGGGCTGGTTAGATATCAGTCAAACAGTCTAATGTCTCTTCAAGCCTCTGGGCTGGTTAGATATCAGTCAGACAGTCTAATGTCTCTTCAAGCCTCTGGGCTGGTTAGATATCAGTCAGACAGTCTAATGTCTCTCCAAGCCTCTGGGCTGGTTAGATATCAGTCAGACAGTCTAATGTCTCTTCAAGCCTCTGGGCTGGTTAGATATCAGTCAGACAGTCTAATGTCTCTTCAAGCCTCTGGGTTGGTTAGATATCAGTCAGACAGTCTAATGTCTCTTCAAGCCTCTGGGCTGGTTAGATATCAGTCAGACAGTCTAATGTCTCTTCAAGCCTCTGAGCTGGTTAGATATCAGTCAGACAGTCTAATGTCTCTTCAAGCCTCTGGGCTGGTTAGATATCAGTCAGACAGTCTAATGTCTCTTCAAGCCTCTGGGCTGGTTAGATATCAGTCAGACAGTCTAATGTCTCTTCAAGCCTCTGGGCTGGTTAGATATCAGTCAGGAGGAGGCAGTGCAGGTCACAGTCTGGTCAGTCAGTAACGCAATCTAGTGGGAACAGACATTAAACATTTATATTATGGCTGTACACTATTGGCTGGTTTCCCATAAAACTGATTAAGCCTTGTCCTATAAAGTAGAAACAATGTTGATTCAACCAGTTCATGTCCTTTGGGAACTGTCAAATCGCAAGAATTTCCATCGGTGTCCGTGTTGCTGAATCCGCTTGTTTTTAGTGAGTGCATACATTTTTCATACTCCGCTTGTAGGCTACTTGACTGTTTGTTTGTTTACCTATCATGTGGCAAAGTCACTACCGACCATATCAACGGCGATGGTTGGCTATAGCTACAGTATATATATTTGGGAGCAGGATAACGTTCAGTGGTTGGCTATAGCTACAGTATATATATTTGGGAGCAGGATAACGTTCAGTGGTTGGCTATAGCCACAGTATATATATTTGGGAGCAGGATAACGTTCAGTGGTTGGCTATAGCTACAGTATATATATTTGGGAGCTGGATAACGTTCAGTGGTTGGCTATAGCCACAGTATATATATTTGGGAGCAGGATAACATTCAGTGGTTGGCTATAGCTACAGTATATATATTTGGGAGCAGGATAACGTTCAGTGGTTGGGTGTAGCTACTGTATATATATATATATATATATATATATATATATATATATATATATATATATATATATATATATATATATATATATATATATATATATTTTGGGAGCAGGATAACGTCCAGTGGTTGGCTATAGCTACAGTATATATATATTTGGGAGCAGGATAACGTTCAGTGGTTGGTTAAAGCTACAGTATATATATTTGGGAGCAGGATAACGTTCAGTGGTTGGCTATAGCTACAGTATATATATTTGGGAGTAGGATAACGTTCAGTGGTTGGCTATAGCTACAGTATATATATTTGGGAGCAGGATAACGTTCAGTGGTTTGCTGTAGCTACAGTATATATATTTGGGAGCAGGATAACGTCCAGTGGTTGGCTATAGCTACAGTATAAATATTTGGGAGCAGGATAACGTTCAGTGGTTGGCTTTAGCTACAGTATATATATTTGGGAGCAGGAAAACGTTCAGTGTTTGGCTATAGCTACAGTATAAATATTTGGGAGCAGGATAACGTTCAGTGGTTGGCTTTAGCTACACTACTTATATTTGGGAGCAGGATAACGTCCAGTGGTTGGCTGTAGCTACAGTATATATATATTTGGGAGCAGGATAACGTCCAGTGGTTGGCTGTAGCTACAGTATATATATTTGGGAGCAGGATAACGTCCAGTGGTTGGCTATAGCTACAGTATATATATTTGGGAGTAGGATAACGTTCAGTGGTTGGCTATAGCTACAGTATATATATTTGGGAGCAGGATAACGTTCAGTGGTTTGCTGTAGCTACAGTATATATATTTGGGAGCAGGATAACGTCCAGTGGTTGGCTATAGCTACAGTATAAATATTTGGGAGCAGGATAACGTCCAGTGGTTGGCTGTAGCTACAGTATATATATATTTGGGAGCAGGATAACGTCCAGTGGTTGGCTGTAGCTACAGTATATATATTTGGGAGCAGGATAACGTCCAGTGGTTGGCTATAGCTACAGTATATATGTTTGGGAGCAAGATAACGTCCAGTGGTTGGCTATAGCTACAGTATATATATATATATATTTGGGATCAGGATAACGTTCAGTGGTTGGCTGTAGCTACAGTATATATATTTGGGGGCAGGATAACGTTCAGTGGTTGGCTATAGCTACAGTACATATATGTTGGAGCAGGATAACATCCAGTGGTTGGCTGTAGCTACACTACTTATATTTGGGAGCAGGATAACGTCCAGTGGTTGGCTGTAGCTACAGTATATATATATTTGGGAGCAGGATAACGTCCAGTGGTTGGCTGTAGCTACAGTATATATATTTGGGAGCAGGATAACGTCCAGTGGTTGGCTATAGCTACAGTATATATGTTTGGGAGCAAGATAACGTCCAGTGGTTGGCTATAGCTACAGTATATATATATATTTGGGAGCAGGATAACGTCCAGTGGTTGGCTATAGCTACAGTATATATATTTCGGAGCAGGATAACGTCCAGTGGTTGGCTATAGCTACAGTATATATATTTGGGAGCAGGATAACGTCCAGTGGTTGGCTATAGCTACAGTATATATATTTGGGAGTAGGATAACGTTCAGTGGTTGGCTATAGCTACAGTATATATATTTGGGAGCAGGATAACGTTCAGTGGTTTGCTGTAGCTACAGTATATATATTTGGGAGCAGGATAACGTCCAGTGGTTGGCTATAGCTACAGTATAAATATTTGGGAGCAGGATAACGTTCAGTGTTTGGCTATAGCTACAGTATAAATATTTGGGAGCAGGATAACGTTCAGTGGTTTTCTGTAGCTACAGTATATATATATTTGGGATCAGGATAACGTTCAGTGGTTGGCTGTAGCTACAGTATATATATTTGGGGGCAGGTTAACTTTCAGTGGTTGGCTATAGCTACAGTACATATATGTTGGAGCAGGATAACGTCCAGTGGTTGGCTGTAGTTACAGTACTTATATTTGGGAGCAGGATAACGTCCAGTGGTTGGCTATAGCTTCAGTATATATATATATATTTGGGAACAGGATAACGTCCAGTGGTTGGCTGTAGCTACAGTATATATATTTGGGAGCAGGATAACGTCCAGTGGTTGGCTATAGCTACAGTATATATGTTTGGGAGCAAGATAACGTCCAGTGGTTGGCTATAGCTACAGTATATATAGTTGGGAGCAGGATAACGTCCAGTGGTTGGCTGTAGCTACAGTATATATATATATATATATGGGAGCAGGATAACGTCCAGTGGTTGGCTGTAGCTACAGTATATATATCTGGGAGCAGGATAACGTCCAGTGGTTGGCTATAGCTACAGTATATATGTTTGGGAGCAAGATAACGTCCAGTGGTTGGCTATAGCTACAGTATATATATTTGGGAGCAGGATAACGTCCAGTGGTTGGCTGTAGCTACAGTATATATATATATATTTGGGAGCAGGATAACGTCCAGTGGTTGGCTGTAGCTACAGTATATATATCTGGGAGCAGGATAACGTCCAGTGGTTGGCTATAGCTACAGTATAAATATTTGGGAGCAGGATAACGTTCAGTGTTTGGCTATAGCTACAGTATAAATATTTGGGAGCAGGATAACGTTCAGTGGTTTTCTGTAGCTACAGTATATATATATTTGGGATCAGGATAACGTTCAGTGGTTGGCTGTAGCTACAGTATATATATTTGGGGGCAGGTTAACTTTCAGTGGTTGGCTATAGCTACAGTACATATATGTTGGAGCAGGATAACGTCCAGTGGTTGGCTGTAGTT
Source organism: Coregonus clupeaformis (assembly GCF_020615455.1). NCBI lineage: Eukaryota > Metazoa > Chordata > Actinopteri > Salmoniformes > Salmonidae > Coregonus > Coregonus clupeaformis. The sequence goes on along the minus strand of NW_025533887.1, from coordinate 180,338 downwards.
ACAGTACTTATATTTGGGAGCAGGATAACGTCCAGTGGTTGGCTATAGCTTCAGTATATATATATATATATATATTTGGGAACAGGATAACGTCCAGTGGTTGGCTGTAGCTACAGTATATATATTTGGGAGCAGGATAACGTCCAGTGGTTGGCTATAGCTACAGTATATATGTTTGGGAGCAAGATAACGTCCAGTGGTTGGCTATAGCTACAGTATATATATTTGGGAGCAGGATAACGTCCAGTGGTTGGCTGTAGCTACAGTATATATATATATATATATTTGGGAGCAGGATAACGTCCAGTGGTTGGCTGTAGCTACAGTATATATATCTGGGAGCAGGATAACGTCCAGTGGTTGGCTATAGCTACAGTATATATGTTTGGGAGCAAGATAACGTCCAGTGGTTGGCTATAGCTACAGTATATATATTTGGGAGCAGGATAACGTCCAGTGGTTGGCTATAGCTACAGTATATATATATATATATATATATTTGGGAGCAGGATAACGTCCAGTGGTTGGTTAAGCTACAGTATATTGTGACGTCACGAGAGGCTACACAGCTTTCAGCGGGATTGCTCAAGTAGTGCAAGGAGACAAGGTTCAAACAAAACAAGGATTTTATTATAGGTCTTGGGAAATTAACGAAAATATAACAAAATTCTGTTCTCTTGTGGCTCTTTAAGGGTTAACAGTTCAGGGATGTCTCTTCCACATCCAAAATCATAATTCTCACTCGCTCAGATAACTTTTCCCCAGCCTTACTGTAGTCCACGTTGCAGCTAGTGGCCAACCCAGCAAAAAGTCCTTCCAAATGTCTCTCACGTATTTCCACAGGTGCATATATCCAAAGGTGAGTATTTCCCAAAGGTAAGTATCTCCAAATCCTTATATTCCTCATGGAAGTGGACATGCAGCACTCTTGTCCTCCAGAGAGCCCAGGTTGGAGACTGTGTCTCTTCACCCCCCACACACTCCCTCAGTGTGTCTCTTCCCTTCCCAAAACTTCAGCTCATCAGCTCCTCATTTGTTTCAGCTGCGTGGGAAGATTGGCCATAGAGGGGTGGAGTTCCCGACCATACCAGCAGATGGAGCCATAGCTGTCTGGGTTTGCAGCCACCTCAGGGGGATGTAACGTCCCTCCAGGACACAGCCTCTCGTGACATCACATCCCCCTCCTCGGGACCGACGTCCTCGTCCGGGTAAAGGCAGCGAAGAAGGCATCACGCCGGGAGAGGGCGTCCGCATTGCCGTGGTGCTTGCCAGCCTGCTCTCTCTTCAACTCCTCCACCTCTAGGACCAGGGACTCAGCCTCCTGTTGTCTCTCCTTGAGTTTCTTACTGAACGCATCAGCCTTGGTTTTAGCAGAGTTTAGCTTCTGTTGAGCAGCTTTCAGTTCCTTCTCTCTCTCTGCCTCCGCATTCTTCATCTTGTTCTCCAACACCTTGTACTTCTCCTCTGCCTTCTTCTGGACCTCCTTACTACTGCGCAGGGTCTCCTCACACTCCTCGATGGTCCTGCGCAGCCTCTCCAGCTCCTCCCTGTTGCTTATGGAAGGAGCTCTGTTGGAGTTTAGCCTGGAGGATATCTAACTCTTCTGTCTTCATGTCTAACTGTTGCTTTAACAAACGATACCTCTCAGCGGTCCCCTTCAGACCAGACAGTTCTTTGTCCAGATTCTGTAGCTCCGTCTCTGTGTCGGTCTGGGCACCTGCCATCCCTATCAGAGCCCGGGCGGGGAGTGAGTAATTCGGAGGATTGCACCGGAGCCTTCCCAGGATGAGTCTTGCCTCTCCGTTTCCGAGGTACTCGGGTTATCCTCTCCTGAGACTCTCTCCAGAGTGGGTAAAAGGCTGGGCAGGCTCGTCCCAATTAGGACAGGGACGGGGGAGGGAATCAACCACCCCGCCGTCGTGTGTATGGTTCCCCGTGTGCTGGTCATTGTAAGTTCAGTAATGGGGTATTCTCTGGTGTCCCCATGGACACAGGAAACTGGGAGGACTTTCCCGGGGGTCAGACACGTTGGGCCCACCAAATCCTTACGCACCAGGGTGGCCCGGCTACCAGAATCCAGTAAGGCCTCCACATCATGGTGATTCACAGTTACCGGGGCAGGTGGGGGGTCGATCTGGGCCGCCATCTACGACTCCCAAAAAGCGAGGCAAAACGGTGTGTGGGTGCTGAGCTGGAGGACTCCGCAGTGGGCATAGGTTCATCGGCTGGTTTCCACACTGCCAGGAGATATGTCCCATCTCCCCACACCGGTAACACTGTCGAGTTTCCCCCTCCTGGTGTACTCTTCTTGGACCCGCCTGGTTTCTGGCTCCCCCTGGAGCCGGGATAAAGTCCTGACGTGGCTGGGTTCGAGACCTTGGGGTCCTTTGGACGGGTTCTTCCCATTTGTGGTGGGGCCGCACTCCTGGGGTCTTTTCGGGAAGCATTCAGCATCTCCGCTGTGGCCTGGTACTTTTCCACAGCTTCCACGGTCAGATCCGCCGTGGTCAAGGCCTGTTGACTGATGAACCGTTTTTGCCTCATAAGGCAGGGCGCGTAGATAACGATCCACCACAACGGCCTCCACCACCGCCGCTGCTGTATTCCTCTGCGGATCCAGCCATTTCCTTGCGATTCGGACCAGTTCATGCATCTGCGCCCGAGGAGGTTGGTCTGGTTGGAAGGTCCAGCTGTGAAAGCGCTGGGCCATACCAAACTTTGTGAGTCCATATCTGCTGAGGATCTCAGACTTCAGGGGCATCATAGTCAGTAACCTGGTCAGGGCCCAGGTCCCGGACAGCATTCAGCGATTCCCCGGTTAGAAAGGGGGCTAACAGACCAACCCACTGTTGCTTGGGCCAGGCTTCCCTAGTGGCCGTGGCCTCAAATGCATGCAGGTATGCCTCAATGTCATCGGTAGCTCCCATCTTAGATATAAAGTCACTTGCCTTTATTGGGTGGGTATTTTGGACAACCCTCTGTCTCTGCAACTGCAATTCCTCTGCCTTCAGAAGGTTGGCTTTCTTTTGCTCCTCCAAGAGAGAGCCACGTTTGCTTGCATCTGGGCTTGCTGGCCAGCAACAAGGGCTTTCAATATGTCCTCCATTTCAGTCGGACGGGGAGCCTACGGCCAACTGGAAAACTGGGTGATCAAACCTTCGGTATCCTCCTCTGACATGCACTATTAACGCTTGAGCGTGCCCGTATTCTCCACCATCTGTGACGTCACGAGAGGCTACACAGCTTTCAGCGGGATTGCTCAAGTAGTGCAAGGAGACAAGGTTCAAACAAAACAAGGATTTTATTATAGGTCTTGGGAAATTAACGAAAATATAACAAAATTCTGTTCTCTTGTGGCTCTTTAAGGGTTAACAGTTCAGGGATGTCTCTTCCACATCCAAAATCATAATTCTCACTCGCTCAGATAACTTTTCCCCAGCCTTACTGTAGTCCACGTTGCAGCTAGTGGCCAACCCAGCAAAAAGTCCTTCCAAATGTCTCTCACGTATTTCCACAGGTGCATATATCCAAAGGTGAGTATTTCCCAAAGGTAAGTATCTCCAAATCCCTTATATTCCTCATGGAAGTGGACATGCAGCACTCTTGTCCTCCAGAGAGCCCAGGTTGGAGACTGTGTCTCTTCACCCCCCACACACTCCCTCAGTGTGTCTCTTCCCTTCCCAAAACTTCAGCTCATCAGCTCCTCATTTGTTTCAGCTGCGTGGGAAGATTGGCCATAGAGGGGTGGAGTTCCCGACCATACCAGCAGATGGAGCCATAGCTGTCTGGGTTTGCAGCCACCTCAGGGGGATGTAACGTCCCTCCAGGACACAGCCTCTCGTGACATCACAATATATATTTGGGAGCAGGATAACGTCCAGTGGTTGGCTATAGCTACAGTATATATATTTGGGAGTAGGATAACGTTCAGTGGTTGGCTATAGCTACAGTATATATATTTGGGAGCAGGATAACGTTCAGTGGTTTGCTGTAGCTACAGTATATATATTTGGGAGCAGGATAACGTCCAGTGGTTGGCTATAGCTACAGTATAAATATTTGGGAGCAGGATAACGTTCAGTGGTTTGCTGTAGCTACAGTATATATATTTGGGATCAGGATAACGTTCAGTGGTTGGCTTAGCTACAGTATATATATATATATATATATATATATATATATATATATATATATATATATATATATATATATATATATATTTGGGGGCAGGATAACGTTCAGTGTTTGGCTATAGCTACAGTACATATATGTTGGAGAAGGATAACGTCTAGTGGTTGGCTGTAGCTACAGTACTTATATTTGGGAGCAGGATAACGTCCAGTGGTTGGCTATAGCTACAGTATATATGTTTGGGAGCAAGATAATGTCCAGTGGTTGGCTATAGCTACAGTATATATATTTGGGAGCAGGATAACGTCCAGTGGTTGGCTGTAGCTACAGTATCTATATATTTGGGAGCAGGATAACGTCCAGTGGTTGGCTGTAGCTACAGTATATATATTTGGGAGCAGGATAACGTCCAGTGGTTGGCTATAGCTACAGTATATATGTTTGGGAGCAAGATAATGTCCAGTGGTTAGCTATAGCTACAGTATATATATTTGGGAGCAGGATAACGTCCAGTGGTTGGCTATAGCTAGAGTATATATATATATATATATATATATATATATATATATATATATATATATTTTTTGGGAGCAGGATAACGTCCAGTGGTTGGCTATAACTACAGTATATATATTTGGAGCAGGATAACGTCCAGTGGTTGGCTATAGCTACAGTATATATATTTGGGACAGGATAACGTTCAGTGGTTGGTTAAAGCTACAGTAGGTATATTTGGGAGCAAGGGATAACGTCCAATGGTTGGCTATAGCTACAGTATATATATTTGGGGTAGGATAACGTTCAGTGGTTGGCTATAGCTACAGTATATATATTTGGGAGCAGGATAAGTTTCATTGGTTTGCTGTAGCTACAGTATATATATTTGGGAGCAGGATAACGTCCAGTGGTTGGCTATAGCTACAGTATAAATATTTGGAGCAGGATAACGTTCCAGTGGTTTGCTGTAGCTACAGTATATATATATTTTGGGAGCAGGATAACGTCCAGTGGTTGGCTATAGCTACAGTATATATATATATATATATATATATATATATATATATATATATATATTTGGGAGCAGGATAACGTCCAGTGGTTGGCTATAGCTACAGTATATATATTTGGGAGCAGGATAACGTTCAGTGGTTGGTTAAAGCTACAGTATATATATATTTGGGAGCAGGATAACGTCACCAGTGGTTGGCTATAGCACTACAGTATATATATTTTGGGAGCAGGATAGCGTTCAGTGGTTTGCTGTAGCTACAGTTATATATATTTGGGAGCAGGATAACGCGTCCAGTGGGTTGGCTATAAGCTACAGTATAAATATTTGAGAGCAGGATAACGTTCAGTGGTTTGCTGTGAGCTACAGTATATATATTTGGGAGCAGGATAACGTTTCAGTGGTTGGCTGCTTATGTCACACCCTGGCTCTTGACTCTATATGTTGAGCCAGGGTGTGTATATTCTATGTGTTGTGGTTTCTATGTATATTCTAATTATTGTATTTCTGTGTAGGCCAGTGGTTCCCAATCAAGAACGTGTAAGTGTCAGCTGTTGCTGGTTGTCTCTGATTGGGAGCCATGGGTTTATAGAGGCTGTTTTCCCACAATAGTTGTGGGATCTTGTTCCAGTTGGTTTTGTGTTAGTACCGTGGACTTCACGTACTCGTTTGTTGTTTTGTTTATTCGTGTGCACTTAATAAAATAAGATGTCACGAATCTCACGCTGCGCCTTGATCCACTCCCTTCGACGATCGTGACAGAAGATCCCACCATAACCAGGACCAAGCAGCGTGTCCAGAGCAGGCAGCCTGGACATGGGAGGAGATATTGGACGGAAAATGGTCCTGGACTTGGAGGGAGATACAGCGGGATGGATCGGCGTCCGTGGGAAGAAGACGGTGGAGGCGCGCCGTAGAGAGGTAGCAGCGGCGCCAAACGGGTCAACGTGCGGACAGGCGAGGCAACCCAAAAATTTTTTTAGGGGGCACATGGCATGGACGCGGGGCTGCTGGAGGCAGATAAGGGGCGAGTTCAGAAGGCCACCAGGTTACGTGAGCCATTGGTGAGAAGAGGGAAGGAAGATGTAGAGGCACGGCGAGAGGTACTGAGGTGTATTGCCAGTCCCGGTCCGGCCTGTTCTGATCCCCGTTTAAGGCCAGTGGTAGTGTGTTCCCGGTGGGTCCGGCCTCGTGCCTGTCCCTCCGCACCAAGCCTACGGTGCGCATCGCCAGCCTTGGCCCGGCCTGTTCCTGCCACTTGCACCAAGCCTACGGTGTCGCCGCCAGCCCGGCCCCGGCCTGTTTCTGCCCACTGCACCAAGCCTACGGTGTGCGCCGCCAGCCCGCCCGGCCTGTTCCTGCTCCTCGCACCAAGCCTACGGTGCGCGTCGCCAGCCCAGCCCAGCCCGGCCTGTTCCTGCCCCTCGCACCAAGCCTACGGTGCGCGTCGCCAGCCCAGCCCGGCCTGTTCCTGCTCCTCGCACTAAGCCTACGGTGCGCGTCGCCAGCCCGGCCTGTTCCTGCTCCTCGCACCAAGCCTACGGTGTGCGTCGCCAGCCCGGCCCGGCCTGTTCCTGCTCTCTCGCACCAAATCTACGGTGTGCGTCGCCAGCCGGTGACCCGGCCTGTTCCTGCTCCTCACACCAAAGCCTCGGTGTGCGTCGCCAGCCCGGCCCGGCCTGTTCCTGCCACTCGCACCAAGCCTGCGGTGCGTGTCGCCAGCCCGGCCTGGCCTGTTTCCTGCCACTGCACCAAGCTTGCGGTGCGAGTCTCAGCCCGTAAGGCCCGTTCCTGCTCCACGCACCAAGCCAGGGGTGCGAGTCGTCAGCCCGTCCGGCCCGTTCCTGCTCCACGCACCAAGCCAGGGGTGCGCATCGTCAGCCCGGTCCGGCCCGTTCCCTGCTCCACGCACCGGGCCAGGGGTGCGCATACGTCAGCCGGCGGCCCGTTCCGCTCCACGCACCAGCCAGGGGTGCGACGTCAGCCTCGGTCCGGCCCGTTCCGGCTCCACGCACCAAGCCAGGGGGTGCGCTCGTCAGCCCGGTCCGGCCCGTTGCTGCTCCACGCACCAAGCCAAGTGCGCATCGTCAGCCCGTCCGGCCCTTGCTGCTCCACGCACCAAGCCAAGTGCGCGCCGTCACCGGTCGGCCCGTTCCTGCTCCACGCACCAAGCCAGGGGTGCGCTCGTCAGCCGGTCCGGCCCGTTCCTGCTCCACGCACAAGCCAGGGGTGCGGAGCCGTCAGCCGTCCGCCGTTCCTGCTCCACGCGCCAAGGCAGGGGTGCGCACGTCAGCCCGGTCCGCCCGTTTCCTGCTCCACGCACCAAGCCAGGGGTGCGCCGTCAGCCCGGTCCGGCCAGTTCCTGCTCACGCTTTTTTTCACAAGCCAGGGGTGCGCACCGTCAGCCCGGTCCGGCCCGTTGCTGCTCCACGCACCAAGCCAGGGGTGCGCACCGTCAGCCCGTCCGGCCCGTTCCTGCTCCACGCACCAAGCCAGGGTGTAGGCGTCATCAATCGGCACAACCCGTGCCTGGGTCACGGGTGCTTGGTCAGGTACCCGGGTCAGCTGCCTCCACACCGGAGCTTAAGCAATCCGCTCTCTACGATGTCCAGTCCAGCTCCAGCCAGCGGGGCCAGACCGGACCAGGGGGCGCTACGGGGATTATTGGAGGGTGGTGGCGAGCCCGGAGCCGGAACCG